>NC_034195.2:46390124-46533872 GCF_002021735.2 Oncorhynchus kisutch
TGTATTTCTACATCCTAGAAGAGGCGAAGCACTTGTGTCTGTTTCATACAACACCACAGCGGCGATACAGCACCATATACGCATTAGCCTACAAGTGATGATGTCTGCCCCGTGTATGTGCTTCTGTCACAATTTCATTCCTTGATACGCATCATTCCGAAAAGGACCAACATCCCCATCTTACTGAAGACGACTAAAGGTACATTTCATTTAAAAGGAATAGATGTGTTGGTCTGAATAAGGTGGCAATGCGCAGGATGTGGCCAGGGAGTGTATGATGAAATACCCCACAGGGATGGCACGGAGAAGAGAGATGGGTTGGGCGGGGAGTGAGGAATTCATTGATGTTCATTCCTAGAACAAATTGTATCTTGAATACACAATAGCTCATATGGCGCCAGGTATGGTCCATTGCTTTTTCGGCATTTATGCATTTAATCACGTTTTTTTTCTCACACACACATGTATAGCATATCTAATAGCTTAATTGAGCCTTTATAGCGGAATGTGCCATACAGTGGCGTATTCAATAAGAACATGGAACTATTTCCTATTCATAATACATGGAAATGCACATGCACATTAATACAGTAGTCAAATGTTATTATAAAGACAACATGAATACCGGTAGGTTTTATCTTTCTGTGTGCTATAGCTACAGACTATTCCAGCTGCACCCTAAAAGGAATTTAAAATTTTCAGACTATTAGGCCTAACATTTACGTTTATTTGCTGATGAAATTACGGCCATGCTTTTAAAACGAGGCTAATCTGAAAGTGGCCACAGGAAATCTATTAATCGCTTAAACCAGTTGTCGGTGAAAGGCAATACATAGGCTGCTACAATCTGCACCATGGTAACGTTGTTTCATTGTGGTCTTATTTTACTCACAATGTGGGAAACTATGGCCGAATTGTAATCACATTACACCTATCATACTAATACATTTAGGGCTATATTCTTGGTCGTTTTTCTATTTTTTTTCGTTTATAGGTTTTCTCTGCTCTCACGTTGAGCTGCGATTACAACGAGTGTTTGGGTTCGTATGCAAATTACCTCGTGCTCTGCGTCAATTATTTGGGCGCGCGGATACCGAATCGTCTCCAGAGATAGCGATGGCCTTTCCATGTTTTGGTCATGCGTCAAAGTAACCAATCAATAGACAATGGCATCAAAAGATTTTGGTCACATTTGTCATATTATTTCCTTGTGACAAAAATATGATTTGAAAAAAAATATTTTAATTATAAACAGAAATACAAAGAATACTATTGAATCATTATATCGTTTATCCTCAACAACTGCCCATGGCAAGTTTTCTAAGAAGCGTACACACAGGTTGGACATCATCCAGACTATACAATTTCTGTCTGATGAAAGATATTAGGGGTGATTATATTCAATTCAAGTGTGAACATACAGCACACAGTATAAAAACGTGGCCTTTTTGTGGTTTCATTGAAATAGAGAACGGAAACCTTTTTTTTTACACACAGACAGACACCCCCCTTACTTCCTTCCTCCCTTCTCTTTATCTCTTCTCTTCTCTTTCTCTCAGTAAATACAGAAACCATCATTCTTTCTATGTGCATCAGAGAGTGGTGATATCACCAATACTCACTCTCATTCTGCCTTTACTGGAATTATGGATATTATACACTAGGATTTTGTTTGCTTTCCTTTTGGCATTCGCTGATAATGAAGAAAATATCAATATTGTAGCCTAATGTTCATAAAACGGGTCTTGTGTCAATATCTAATAATTATGACAACCCCACTCTGTTTGCCCTGAAATAATGAATATTGAATTTTGAATATGAGTACAATACCCTAAATCATTTATTTTTCTTTCCTGCCCCAAGCTTTTGGTGATAATGAAGAAATAAACAACTCCTTCACAACCCTCCATCACACACCCCCAAGACAGAGTCTTTATCCGACAGTACACCTTTAAGCCCTCAGAACTACCAGAACTGAACTGCCTCCCGCTACCAGCCCAAAGACATTCTGCCCCACGCCCTGGTCTGCTTTATCAAATGCCCAAAAACAGCAAGGCCGTCAAGAGAGAGCTTGACGACGATGTCACAGAGTCTGTCAGGGACCTGCTATCCAATGAGGACACGTGTGATGATTCCTTCAAGAAGAGCTCGCTGATTGTGGGTGGCGGCGGAGGTGATGGGGAAGGAAAGGACCTTAATGGAGACATGGACGTGGAGGATGGAGGCTCGGACGCAGAGGATGATGCAGCGAGACCAGCCTGGAACAGCAAGCTGCAGTACATCCTGGCCCAGGTGGGCTTCTCTGTAGGCCTGGGCAATGTCTGGAGATTCCCCTACCTGTGTCAGAAGAACGGAGGGGGTGAGTGGCTGTTGTGCTTATAGGTTAAGGTATATAAGTCGCCTGCCATTATGGTTAGGATTTGGGAAGGTTAGCCTGCCCCATTGTGTGTGTGTGTGTGTGTGTGTGTGTGTGTGTGTGTGTGTGTGTGTGTGTGTGTGTGTGTGTGTGTGTGTGTGTGTATGGATGGATGTTAAGTGTGTGAACCTCCTGTTGTGTTGTGGTGCACGTCTGTCAAAACCAGACTGTGACCTTGGTGATCAGAGCTCTCAAGATCAACATTACTGTGGTCACATGACTGTCTGAGTCTGTCTCCGTCTCTCCTCTTTCAATAACCTAGTAACAACCACCAAATAACACAATGATACCCATGCTGCAACAAGCAACAATAACAGCACACAATACTAGCAAACCCCCCTAAATAACCCTTATTCTAACCACACAGCAACAACCAATGACAAATAGAATCTGAAGTTTATTGGTTGTGTACACAGATTTGCAGATGTTGTACCAGGTGCAGCGAGATGCTTGTGTTCCTAGCTCTAACAGTGCAGTAATACCTAATGCTTGTGTTCCTAGCTCTAACAGTGCAGTAATACCTAATGCTTGTGTTCCTAGCTCCAACAGGGCAGTAATACCTAATGCTTGTGTTTCTACCTCCAAGAGGGCAGTATACCTAATGCTTGTGTTTCTAGCTCCAACAGGGCAGTAATACCTAATGCTTGTGTTTCTACCTCCAACAGGGCAGTAATACCTAATGCTTGTGTTTCTAGCTCCAACAGGGCAGTAATACCTAATGCTTGTGTTTCTAGCTCCAACAGGGCAGTAATACCTAATGCTTGTTTTCTACCTCCAACAGGGCAGAAATACCTAATGCTTGTGTTTCTAGCTCCAACAGGGCAGTAATACCTAATGCTTGTGTTTCTAGCTCCAACAGGGCAGTAATACCTACTGCTTGTGTTCCTAGCTCCAACAGGGCAGTAATACCTAATGCTTGTGTTTCTAGCTCCAACAGGGCAGTAATACCTAATGCTTGTGTTTCTAGCTCCAACAGGGCAGTAATACCTACTGCTTGTGTTCCTAGCTCCAACAGGGCAGTAATACCTAATGCTTGTGTTTCTAGCTCCAACAGGGCAGTAATACCTACTGCTTGTGTTCCTAGCTCCAACAGGGCAGTACTACCTACTGCTTGTGTTCCTAGCTCCAACAGGGCAGTAATACCTACTGCTTGTGTTTCTAGCTCCAACAGGGCAGTAATACCTACTGCTTGTGTTCCTAGCTCCAACAGGGCAGTAATACCTAATGCTTGTGTTTCTAGCTCCAACAGGGCAGTAATACCTACTGCTTGTGTTTCTAGCTCCAACAGGGCAGTAATACCTAATGCTTGTGTTTCTAGCTCCAACAGGGCAGTAATACCTACTGCTTGTGTTCCTAGCTCCAACAGGGCAGTAATACCTACTGCTTGTGTTCCTAGCTCCAACAGGGCAGTAATACCTACTGCTTGTGTTCCTAGCTCCAACAGGGCAGTAATACCTACTGCTTGTGTTCCTAGCTCCAACAGGGCAGTAATACCTACTGCTTGTGTTCCTAGCTCCAACAGGGCAGTAATACCTAATGCTTGTGTTTCTAGCTCCAACAGGGCAGTAATACCTACTGCTTGTGTTCCTAGCTCCAACAGGGCAGTAATACCTACTGCTTGTGTTCCTAGCTCCAACAGGGCAGTACTACCTAATGCTTGTGTTCCTAGCTCCAACAGGGCAGTATACCTAATGCTTGTGTTCCTAGCTCCAACAGGGCAGTAATACCTACTGCTTGTGTTCCTAGCTCCAACAGGGCAGTACTACCTAGCAATAAATCAATAAATACACACATAACCCAGAAAAATAAAATAAATAAATCAAAACATGTCAAACGAGCAAAAAAAAAGTATTTTATTTGTCACATGCACCGAACACAACTGGTGAAGACTTTATCGCAAACCACTTGCTTACGAGCCCTTCCCAACGAGATATATTTCAATCGACTCATTTCCTTATATGAACTGTAACTCAGTAAAAAAATATCAATGAATGCATGTTGCGTTTATATTGTTGCTCAGTGTATATTAAAATGTCAGGTCTCTATATCTATCATCTACCCTCAACCCCGGAAGAAAGTGATTGCAATACTTTTTTTCTGTTTGCCCAAAAGGCAAGCCAGTCAAAAGAACACATTGTTTTGAAACTGTAGCTTATTGAAAGATGTGATATCCTTATTTCTCATTCACCATCAGTGACTTTAGAGTTGACAGAATATCAGAATATTTGTGAAAAGCAAAACAGTTAAAGGCTTCGAAGTTAGGTTTCTATGCAAATAATGTACTGGAAATAGATTTTATTCATCTCTTTCAGTTACTTGGCTCTAGCAGTAAAAATGCAACCACCATTTCCTGTAAACAAAGGTTTTTGTAATCTCTCATGTACCATGTGTCTGTCTACCAGTTGCAGTCTCATCTCTTCTAAGGATGTTCTGATTCCCTGAGAGTAACAGACACAGACAGATCCTATTTTACAGACCTGTGCTATTATGGGCTGTGTCTTAGTCATTCTCCCTGAAGGTGTCTGTAAAGAATATACAGTTGAAGTTGGAAGTTTACATACACCTTAGCCAAATACAATTAAACTCAGTTTTTCACAATTCCTGACATTTAATCCAAGTAAAAATTCCCTGTTTTAGGATCTGTTAGGATCACCACTTTATTTTAAGAATGTGAAATGTCAGAATAATACTAGAGAGAATGATTTATTTCAGCTTTTATTTATTTCATCACATTCCCATTGGGTCAGATGAACGTAGTACCTTCAGGCATGTGGAAATTGCTCCCATGGATGAACCAGACTTGTAGAGGTCCACAAAATTTTTCTGAGGTCTTGGCTGATTTCTTTTGATTTTCCCATGATGTCAAGCAAAGAAGCACTGAGTTTGAAGGTAGGCCTTGAAATACATTCACAGCTACACCTCCATTTCACTCAAATGATGTCAATTAGCCTATCAGAAGCTTCTAAAGCCATGACATCATTTTCTGGAATTTTGCAAGCTGTTTAAAAGCAGAGTCAACTTAGTGTATGTACACTTCTGACCCACTGGAATTGTGATACAGTGAATTATACGTCAAATAATCTGTCTGTAAACAATTGTTGGAATAATTACTTGTGTAATGTACAAAGTAGATGTCCTAACCGACTTGCCAAAACTATAGTTTGTTCACAAGAAATTTGTGGAGTGGTTGAAAAACTAGTTTTAATGACTCCAACCTAAGTGTATCTAAACTTCGACTTCAACTGTAAAGAATGTCATCATTATGATTCCAGTAGCCACAGACCAATTTGCATCATCTAAGACCTGAGTATCTTTCCAGATCAGTGTGGGTAATCTGAGACCTGAGTATCTTTCCAGATCAGTTTGGGTAATCTGAGACCTGAGTATCTTTCCAGATCAGTTTGGGTAATCTGAGACCTGAGTATTTTTTCAGATCAGTTTGGGTAATCTGAGATCTGAGTATCTTTCCAGATCAGTTTGGGTAATCTGAGACCTGAGTATCTTTCCAGATCAGTTTGGGTAATCTGAGGCCTGAGTATTTTTCCAGATCAGTTTGGGTAATCTGAGACCTGAGTATCTTTCTAGATCAGTTTGGGTAATCTGAGGCCTGAGTATTTTTCCAGATCAGTTTGGGTAATCTGAGACCTGAGTATCTTTCCAGATCAGTTTGGGTAATCTGAGGCCTGAGTATTTTTCCAGATCAGTTTGGGTAATCTAAAACCTGAGTTTCTTTCCAGATCAGTTTGGGTAATCTGAGGCCTGAGTATTTTTCCAGATCAGTTTGGGTAATCTGAGACCTGAGTATCTTTCCAGATCAGTTTGGGTAATCTAAAACCTGAGTTTCTTTCCAGATCAGTTTGGGTAATCTGAGGCCTGAGTATTTTTCCAGATCAGTTTGGGTAATCTGAGACCTGAGTATCTTTCCAGATCAGTTTGGGTAATCTGAGGCCTGAGTATTTTTCCAGATCAGTTTGGGTAATCTGAGACCTGAGTATCTTTCCAGATCAGTTTGGGTAATCTGAGGCCTGAGTATTTTTCCAGATCAGTTTGGGTAATCTGAGGCCTGAGCATCTTTCCAGATCAGTTTGGGTAATCTGAGGCCTGAGCATCTTTCCAGATCAGTTTGGGTAATCTAAAACCAGAGTTTCTTTCCAGATCAAAATACTTATGTGGACACACAGAGGCAAAACTGGTGTGGTGGGAAGTCACTACATGGTGTGTGTGTGTTTGTTTGTGTGTGTAGCTGCGTGTGTGTGTGTGCGTGTTTGTTTGTGTGTGTGTGGCTGCGTGCACACAGAGTGTGTGTTCGCAACATGCTCATGTGTTTGTATGTTTGTGTGTGACATAGTTCTGACCCTGTGTGTGTTGGTTCTTCTCCACAGGGGCGTACCTGGTTCCCTACCTCATTCTGCTGATTGTGATTGGCATCCCCCTGTTCTTCCTGGAGCTGTCAGTGGGGCAGCGGATCCGCAGGGGCAGCATCGGGGTGTGGAACTACATCAGTCCTCGCCTGGGGGGCATCGGTTTCGCCAGCTGTGTGGTGAGAGAAGTTAGCTTCACCGCTACTAAGACTGTGGGTGTAGCACATGGGCATGTGTGAAACTTACTCCTCAGCCTGTCCCCACTTGCACCAGAGAATAGCTAGCATTTTATGTGGTGCCGACTGGTAAGATGCTTCGGGAGGTTGTGTGCTAGCAAAGCAGAGGTCCTGGGTTCTAGTCGACTCAGGAGGAAGCGGTACTCGCTAAGCAAGCAGCGTGACGTCCTTTATATGGCCACCATACACATTTCCTTAGAATAAAGGGGAAAGCACACAGGACTGTTTCTTTCTGCTTCACAAGCGAACACACACACTTTTTCTTTAAACCCATCTACCCTTAGCATCCTTCTATGGTAATGAATTGAAAGATGACAACACAAGTCTTCTCCATGTCATCTCAGCCAGTATAAACTACTTCCATGAGTCATTGTGTTCCGGTCTCTGTTTCTTAATGGCCGCAACGCAGTGGAGATAATTTGATTAGCCAGGTTAGAGCAGAAGGAATTCTGGGTACTGAATAGGTCACGTGTCACCAACACCTTTCTGTGAACTAACTGGCAGCATGTGTCAACCATGATAACACCATCAACCATGATAACACTGCCAACTATGATAACACTGCCAACCATGAAACCATTGCTAACCATGATAACACTGCCAACCATGATAGCACTGCCAACCATGATAGCACTGCTAACCATGATAACATTGCCAACCATGATAGCACTGCTAACCATGATAACACTGCCAACTATGATAACACTGCCAACCATGAAACCATTGCTAACCATGATAACACTGCCAACCATGATAGCACTGCTAACCATGATAACACTGCCAACCATGATAGCACGTGCTGTTTGAGGATGGTTTAAATGTAGTCGTTTGACAGGTGGTACCATGTTAAACTGATTTTGTTGAACTAGTGTGTCGCCTTCGCTTGCTCTGTTAGGGTTGCTAGAAAACTCATTAAGACAAATGCATTTATAATAAGCACCATATCGATAACATTTGATTGATTGATTTGAGTGAGTGATGTGCCTTTATTAGGTAGTGGTGATTTAGATTGTGTGTTTTAAACACTTAACCTGTTTCTGTACTGCAGGTGTGTTTCTTTGTGGCCCTCTACTACAATGTGATTATAGGGTGGAGTCTCTTCTACTTCTCCCAGTCCTTCCAGCAGCCTCTGCCATGGCACGAGTGTCCCCTGGTCAAGAACAAAACCACTACGTGTAAGACACACACACACACCCATCACATGCTTACACCTTCACGACACACGAGGCAATAACTACCCTAATGAGTGTCTCTTAATAACTAGCTTACAAGTTCACATAAAGTGTGTGATAAAGCCATGGTGCTTATACCACCCAGTGACAGCAATACAGTAAGCCATTAGCCATACTGTACATTCACAGTAATCCATTATAAAGTGTGTTCTACTGAATGAGGTGACCACAGAAACTCAACTCCAGGTGTTCTGCACCTGTTTCATCAGTAACATGTTGTCCCTCCTCCCTCCAGACGTAGTGCCCGAGTGTGAGAAGAGCTCGGCCACCACCTACTACTGGTACCGTGAGGCTCTGAACATCTCTGACTCCATCTCTGAGAGCGGAGGCCTCAACTGGAGGATGACCATCTGTCTGCTGGCTGCCTGGTCCATGGTCTGCCTCGCCATGATCAAGGGCATCCAGTCCTCTGGGAAGGTGAGTGAGTGAGTGAGTGAGTGGTGGGAAGGTGAGTGAGTGAGTGAGTGAGTGACGATGGGAAATTGACCTAAGTCTGCAAGTAAGACAGAGAGAGCAAGTGAAAGAAAAAAATCTTGCTAGATAGTTACTGTTGTCGTGTCTTTGCCGGATTAAGCGATATGACATGCTATTCTATAAAATAATTTATCCGTAATTAATATTACCTGATTGAGCTAATCATGTAAATGTAATTAACTAGAGAGGCGGTGCACCACGAAATAATATTTATAGAGCCATTATCTTCCGAGTAAACTCTTAAAGACCTAGTAATATTTTACATCAATAGCAGTCAATATTAATCGTCACCTTAATTCAGTCTCATCTGAATGTTGTAAGTTCTTGGTCATCTTCACGAACCCTGGCTAAAAAGTTGAATCAGCAATACAAAATTGGGTTGAATTATTTATTTACTAAATACCTAACTAATCACACAGAATTACACATACACTTAATTAATCATAACTTGATTACAAATGACGTTATAAAGGAAAACATCCCTAGTGGGCGGAACAGATATGACAGCTTGTTACACAAAAGAAAAGGGGCTGGGTTTGAGTGAAAGAGCGGGAAGACTGAGGAACAAAGATGGAATGCCGTGTTGCCCAACCGAGTCCTTTGAAGAATGTCTCTGCTGGTAAATTGGATACGTTGTAGTAACGTTGTTGGGTGGTAGACGGGATACTGTCTGTTCCTTCCTAACCTGCGTTTGCAGCTGCTGTTGCTAACTCAACGGCTAGGAGGTATCACTTCTGTAGTGAATAAGAGTTCAAAGTTCATACCATTCGCAAACGAAGCTTGGCTTCGTTCTGTAGTTATTATCTGAACCATTCTGACATCGGACCGTCGTCCTCACATCCTCGTAACTGGAGGTTATATTGTCGTCAAGTCCATTTGAATTCCACTTTGTAATACAACAAAATATGGAAAAAGTCAAGTGGTGTGAATACTTCCTGAAGGCACTGGATCTTGAACATTGTCATTCTCTTTAGATTGCTACACAGTTTGGGGCGACTGCTGTTACCATACAAATGTTATTGGCTGATTTGACTATGATCTGTAGTCTTTTGGGTGAATGTAGATTAGACCCATTTCATATCACTCCAAGGAATGTTTACCGGCAGCAACCTATTAATGTACATATACTGTAAAATACCAATTTTACATCTGTTCTGAATGTATAAGATTACATATAAAATGGCTACCGTGCAGTTGTTAGTCACATGTGCTGAATAAAATAGGTGTAGACCTTAGTGAAATGCTTACTTACGAGCCCCTAACCAACAATGCAGTTTTAAAAAGATAAGAATAAGAAATAAAAGTAACAAGTAATTAAAGAGCAGCAGTAAAATAACAATAGCAAAACTAGATACAGGGGGGTACCGGTATAGAATCAATGTGCCGGTTAGTTGAGGTAATATGTATATGTAGGTAGAGTTATTAAAGTGACTATGCATAGATGATAACAACATAGAGTATCAGCAATGCAATTATTCTGGGTAGCCATTTGATTAGATGTTCAGGAGTCTTATGGCTTGGGGATAGAAGCTGTTTAGAAGCCTCTTGGACTTAGACTTGATGCTCCGGTACCGCTTGCTGTGCGGTAGCAGAGAGAACAGTCTATGACTAGGGTGGCTGGGGTCTTTGACAATTTTTATGGCCTTCCTTTGACACCACCTGGTATAGAGGTCCTGGATGGCAGGAAGCTTGGCCCCAGTGATGTACTGGGCCATTCGCACTACCCTCTATAGTGCCTTGCGGTCCGAGGCAGTGATGCAACCAGTCCATGCTCTCGATGGTGCAGCTGTAGTACCCATGCCAAATATTTGTCTCCTGAGTCTCCTCAGTCTCCTGAGGGGGAATACGTTTTGTGCCCTCTTCCGCCAGTAGTTTTCAAAGCGGTGCTCACCAACCAAAACAGGTCCTTGTTTTTTTGTGTACTATGTCATCCAATTGTGTACTACCTCATCTATTTTGTATATGTTACATCCTGCAATTTATATATATTTTTACAATTCGTACAATATGTTACGAATTTGGTGTGCTTAAAGGAGAAGTCACTTTTTTTTTTGGAACTAAATCTAAATGTTTTATGAAAATGTCATGTTATAGAATAGTCCATACACCTTTTCTGTATATGAGTCGCGCAAATGGGAATATAACATTGCGGATAAAGTTTGGAATGACACAATTTAATGTGTAGAACATCTAAAGACCTGCAATCACAATGCTGAGATCTTTTCAGTTTCTAAAACAATGTATTTGGGTGTTTTCGGAGCCTTTGTTCATGTTTTTATGGAGCCCAACGAGGATGAGGAAGTGATTTGCTGTTTGGTGTAAGTTCTTAAAAACATGTGAAATCACAAAAGAAGGTGTCTGGACACTTCTTTAACATGCCATTGATGTCAAAAATAGAGATTTGTTTGTAAAAAATGAAAATTCTCCTTTAAGATCCCGGACTGCCTCTAACAATGAACAAGTGTGAGGCCCTCTTTGGACCCCACAACGGTCTCGATGGCCTTTTAAGTTGGAGAGAGAGTGGAAATGGCTATGAGCTTTCCTTTCCACTCCTAGTGAAGGGACTAGAGCAGGAGAACCTTTGAAGCTTTGCCACACAAAAGATTATTAATGTCCCTCTCGCCCCTCGTTTACAAAAGCCTATTCCTAGGAGTATCCCCACTGGGATCTACATTTTCTTTTTACTTTCTGTGTGTGGGTATGAGGGTGCAAGAAAGGCCGAGGGAGAGAGGGAAGCAGACCGGTTGCCATGGTTTTATGCTCTCTTTTGCATGATTGTTAAGAGTGTACTCACAAAAAAAGAAACTGAGGGAGAAAATAAATAACATTTAGCTGATTGTGTGGTGAAGAGGGAGTGTACTGAATGGCTGGGTACTAAATGGCTCATTCATTTTGCACTCAAAATCTACTTTTTGCTCGCATTGTTGACATAAAATGATGTGGAGCTACAAAAGAACGCATCAAAGTAAAAGCACCGTTATGGCAAGTTTGAGTTGCCGTAACGATAGATAGTGATGGAGGGAAAAATATCCATTCAGTTGCATATCGCAAATATTCATTTGGAGGATATTATATCGATACTTTCACTCCCAAGTATGGATTTGTAAAAACATTACTTATTTTTTCCAGGTAGCGTTACCCTGCACTAGTCGGCTGTACCTGCGCCAAAACTCCTGTATTTTTCATCCTATAGCTTGTTCTCCAGCTAGTCATTTCCATGACTGATCAAAAATAATCATATTTAACCTTTATTTTGACAGGGAGTCAATGCTGAAACCATACACATCCTCATTAAAATACACACATTAACTACACATCCTCATTAAAATACACACATTAACTACACATCCTCATTAAAATGCACACATTAACTACACATCCTCATTAAAATACACACATTAACTACACATCCTCATTAAAATACACACATTAACTACACATCCTCATTAAAATGCACACATTAACTACACATCCTCATTAAAATACACACATTAACTACACATCCACATTAAAATACACACATTAACTACACATCCTCATTAAAATGCACACATTAACTACACATCCTCATTAAAATACACACATTAACTACACATCCACATTAAAATGCACACATTAACTACACATCCACATTAAAATACACACATTAACTACACATCCTCATTAAAATGCACACATTAACTACACATCCACATTAAAATGCACACATTAACTACACATCCACATTAAAATGCACACATTAACTACACATCCACATTAAAATACACACATTAACTACACATCCTCATTAAAATGCACACATTAACTACACATCCTCATTAAAATGCACACATTAACTACACATCCTCATTAAAATGCACACATTAACTACACATCCTCATTAAAATACACACATTAACTACACATCCTCATTAAAATGCACACATTAACTACACATCCTCATTAAAATGCACACATTAACTACACATCCACATTAAAATACACACATTAACTACACATCCACATTAAAATGCACACATTAACTACACATCCTCATTAAAATGCACACATTAACTACACATCCACATTAAAATACACACATTAACTACACATCCTCATTAAAATGCACACATTAACTACACATCCTCATTAAAATACACACATTAACTACACATCCTCATTAAAATACACACATTAACTACACATCCTCATTAAAATACACACATTAACTACACATCCACATTAAAATACACACATTAACTACACTTCCACATTAAAATACACACGTTAACTACACATCCACATTAAAATACACACATTAACTACACATCCACATTAAAATACACACATTAACTACACATCCACATTAAAATACACACGTTAACTACACATCCACATTAAAATACACACATTAACTACACATCCACATTAAAATACACATTATTAAACACAACAATACAGAAAAAGCAAAACACAATTTATCTTTTACCTTTATTTAACCAGGTAAGTCAGTTAAGAACAAATTCTTATTTTCAATGACGGCCTAGGAACAGTGGGTTAACTGCCTGTTCAGGGGAAGAACGACCGATTTGCACCTTGTCAGCTCGGGGTTTTGAACTTGTAACCTTCCGGTTACTAGTCCAACGCTGTAACCACTAGGCTACCCTGCCGCCCCAATCATGACAAACAAACACATCCTTCAGTAAAAATGTCCCCTAACAACCGTCTGAAGTTCCCTACAGGCACCAATTCCTCCCATTTTAAAGTACATTGGAGATCAATCCACATGTAAGGTGCAAAAAGAAAATGAAGGCATATCTAAGGGCCCTCCAGAGTTAGCCATCCCTGAGATCAGGTCTGGGAGCTCGTACGTCTGCAGGTTAAATAAAGTAAGGAATGGTGGAAGTGTATGCAGTAGGGCTTTATAAACAAAAACAACTGCAATGCATTGATCTAGTAGACTTCAAAGAGGGCCAGCCTACTTTCTGATACAGAATGCAGTGATGTTTTGCTGAACCTATCCCATGGCCCGAAGGGAAATGGAGCTTAAACCGTTACAGCATCAGGTGGTGTGATTTTAACATCTAGTCTAAGCTTAGGCATTCAGGTGGTGTGATTTTAACATCTAGTCTAAGCTTAGGCAATCAGGTGGTGTGATTTTAACACCTTGTCTAAGCTTAGCCATTTAGGTGGTGTGATTTTAACACCTTGTCTAAGCTTAGGCATTCAGGTGGTGTGATTTTAACACCTTGTCTAAGATTAGGCATTCACAACCTTTTGACCAGCGCAGGATTAAGCTCTCTGTCCCTCCAGTTGACCTGGTTTGCCCTTTAGAGGCCATCAGGCAGGCATAGGCCCACCCCTGAACCCAACCCTGCTCATGAGTGAACTCCAAACCATCTTAAATCTTAAACCACGCCTCAGAGCCTGTGTGGTGACTCAACCTACCCACCCCGCTCTTCAACCACAATCCCCTAGTATCCTCCCAGATATAATACAGTATATCACTAAGCACAAAGCAAGAAGGCCCCTCCCTCTGTCAGCTTAGTGGGACAGTGGTACAAAAGCTCTTGTGTGGGCCCTGACCCAGAGGCCGGTCAGCACCCTTGGCCCCATAGCAGTTCAGTAGAGTAGACCTCCCCTGGGATAGGACCTCCTATTGCGTCACTGACTTCAATCACTCGTTACTTCTTCTGTATTTTTCCACTCACTGTATAGTGGTCCGCAGGGCTGTGTATTTCCCTATGGGTTACTGCCACCCCCACAGGTCAGGAGGGGACAACAGAGGCAGCCTCAGAGATCCTTTTCGATAAAGCCCAGAAGAGGTAGCTTCAGAGATTTGTATTTATTATGGATCCCCATTAGCTGTTGCCAAGGCAGCAGCTACTCTTCCTATGGTCCAGACACATTAAGACACATCACACAATAAACCATATCACACCACTACATGTCCACAGCACAAAATGTACAATACAACAATATTACAATGTACAATACCACCATACAACAATATTACAATGTACAATACCACCATACAACAATATTAAAATGTACAAACCACCATACAACAATATTAAAATGTATGTGTGTGTGTGCATGTCTCTCTTCACAGTCCGCAATGTTCCATGAGGTGTAGTTTTACCGTTTTTCTTAAATCACATTTTACTGCTTGCATGAGTTGCTTGATGTGGAATAGAGTTCCATGTAGTCATGGCTCTATGTAGTACTGTGTGCCTCCCATAGTCTGTTCAGGACTTGGGGACTGTGAAGAGACCTCTGGTGCCATGTCTTGTGGGGTCAGCATGGTTGTCTGAGCTGTGTGCCAGTAGTTTAAACAGACAGCTCTGTATTTCCAACATGTAAATCCCTCTCACAAAGACAAGTAGTGATGCAGTCAAGCTCTCATCTACTTTGAGCCAGGAGAGTTTGACATCCATGTGATTGACGTTAGCTCTCTGTGTACATTTAAGGGTTTATATAGTTATTAACCCCAGAGAGACAGGGTCTGAGACAGATTTGTCAATAAGTAAAGTCTCCAAGTCAGCCATTCACTTTGTAATGTACGAGTTGCAAGACGTTTGTTCTTCTGTTGTGGTTGTTTTACAGGTGATGTACTTCAGCTCGTTGTTCCCTTACGTGGTGCTGATCTGTTTCCTGGTTCGGGCTCTGCTCTTGAAAGGCTCCGTGGACGGCATCCGACACATGTTTACCCCCAAGGTACAGTACCCTAACCCCTAAGGTACAAAAATGCTGCTTTATAGTTTCACCCAATGTAATGGTGCCTTGTTCACACCCAGGCAGTCAACCAAATCCTACTACAAACAGCCAACATGCTGCACTACACTGCAGGCAAAGTCAGGAACCAGACTTCTTCAGAGAGTTAGCTTATGCATTTGTTTGATCCAATGCACTTTTTAAAATATATATTTTTTTCATCTCACCTTTATTTAACCAGGTAGGCCAGTTGAGAACAAGTTCTTATTTAGAACTGCGACCTGGCCAAGATAAAGCAAAGCAGTGCGACAAAAACAACAACACAGAGTTACACATGGATAAACAAACGTACAGTCAATAACACAATAGAAAATCTATGTACTCTTGTTTGATCCAATGCACTCGTTTGATCCAGTTGTGGATCAATGTTACATTGTTAACTTTACTGAACCAGGAAGGGAAATATATCCACTGAAAATGTGCCATAAATGTAAAAATAGATTTTTACCGGAGCTCAGCTATTCAACAGCAATGGCCCTCAAACATTGTTCATTTTACTAAAGAGGAAAGCCATGTTAAATGAAACTGTGTCAGAAATATATTTTTAAATACAGTAGTCTGTTATAGGTTGGCTACTCAGCCGCCGTGGCCCAATGGCAACTCAGGCAAAAGGAATAATCTAATTTGGACTCTGCTGTGGTGGCAGACTTCTCACCATGGTAACAGGAGTCGCTCGGTGCTCCCTGCTTTATGTAATATCCACAACGGTGTGTTCAGTTCATTTCACAACAGAATTCTCACCATGGTAACAGGAGTCGCTCGGTGCTCCCTGCTTTATGTAACATCCACAACGGTGTGTTCAGTTCATTTCACAACAGACTTCTCACCATTGTAACAGGAGTCGCTCGGTGCTCCCTGCTTTATGTAACATCCACAACGGTGTGTTCAGTTCATTTCACAACAGACTTCTCACCATGGTAACAAGAGTCGCTCGGTGCTCCCTGCTTTATGTAACATCCACAACGGTGTGTTCAGTTCATTTCACAACAGACTTCTCACCATGGTAACAGGAGTCGCTCGGTGCTCCCTGCTTTATGTAACATCCACAACGGTGTGTTCAGTTCATTTCACAACAGACTCGTGTGTCTGCTGCTTCTCACACGGCTGACATCTTCCTACTTCAAAGGCCTTCGCTGCGTCTCCTGTGTGCAGGGAAGGAGACATCAAAAGCAGGGTTCATTGTGTGCTGTATAGTGTGTGCCTTGTAACTGTGTTAAGCCCATCACCACACAAAGATGCTGTAGGATATTTGAGGGCAGTGGCATGATGGATAGGCTCTCAGTATGTTGTGTCCTTCTTTAATCTTCCTCAGTTTTGACAAATTTGACACTCTCAACCATGATTCACATGTCCACTGCTCTGCTCCACTGGTCCAAACAATGGTTTGTCCATTACTAGGAGAGCACAGATTCCTACAATAAATAGCGTAGTGTTGTCCTAAAGAGCCAAATGTTTGTCAAATGAATCCACAGCAAGGAGAGATGAGTCCGCAACTCCAGTTGATCTTCCTTTTGTCAGCACCTCACCTAAAATGTCCATTCTTTATTTCCTTCCAGTTGGAGATCATGCTGGAGGCCAAGGTGTGGCGTGAGGCGGCCACGCAGGTCTTCTTCGCCCTGGGCCTGGGCTTCGGAGGCGTCATAGCCTTCTCCAGCTACAACAAGCGGGACAACAACTGCCACTTTGACGCCGTGCTGGTCTCCTTCATCAACTTCTTCACCTCTGTGCTGGCCACCCTGGTGGTGTTTGCTGTGCTCGGCTTCAAGGCCAACATCATGAACGGCAAGTGTGTCGCGCTGTAAGTATGGATACGCAATTAAGCTGTCGTCAATTAATCAATTCAAATGTATTTATTATACTGAGTATGTGAACACACTTGACAGAAAGGGGGGAAAGGAAAACATTGTGCCTCAAAGGTAATCTGCCTTTTTGATGCTGACATGAAGTTTGGGAGGGCGGCTCCCCTCCGCCAGCGGCTCCCCTTTTGTAGACCAGCGGATCAATTTAGGAACCCAGTTGTGGTCTCAACTTGCTGTTGAGAGTTAGAATAGTACAATATACAAGGTGCAATTTCAAAATGTGGTTGTGCATCAGCAATTTATCTCTTTTTATGTCAGTCACTGACAGTCACTCAATTAGCCCATGTAAGATAAAACGTTTTAGATTTGTAAGTTAGTCCAGCCAGCTTTCTAAACGTGTAGTAATCATGGCCGAATTACCGATAGGGGGCCCCCATTGATTTTGTTAGTCACTGTCACTCAGATATCATATTAAAAACAGAAAACATTTCTCTCCACCACATGGCAAAATCAGTAGAATTGCTTGAAGTGAGTTATAAAATTGCAAAAATGGGTCTCTGCTGTCAAGAGGGGACACAAAAATATTTTGCTCACAAGGTGGGGGGAGCCCACCAACAAAATGTCACTTAGGGCCCCCAAAAGGCTAGGGTCGGCTCTGACTGCATGTGTGGGTATGGATTTGGGTATGCAGACCCACGAGCCACTGCGGCCTCTCATGATAATTTCAGATGTATTGTAACCCCCACCCCAATCAAAGTGACCCATTCCTGGTCTTTAAGATATTAGCAATAAGGCCTAGAATACATTAGCAAAGTCTACGAAAGTGTCCATTTAATCTGGTCTTATTTCATTTTCTACCTCTCAGGAACACTAAGAAGATAGTGGGTTTTCTGGGGAACGAGATCAGCCGTGATCTGATCCCCCACCACATCAACTTCAGCGCCACTGTGAGCGCTGAGGACTACCAAAAGATGACTGTGCTCATCAGAGGGGTGATGGAGAAGGATTACCAGCTTCTGGGTCTGGGCTCCTGCAGCATCGAGGAAGAGCTCAACAAGGTGAGGGGCCATTGTCTTCTGACAGCTACAGCACATCATTCTAATGTGTTGGTCAGTGCAGACTGCCGTCGCAACATCTGACGTAACGGGGCTCATAGAATGTATAACGGTGATATGTCATTTTGTATCTTTTATGATCATAATCACTTAGGTAGCATTCTACTTGAAGAAAACACAAGCAGTCATGAAAACTGGTGTCACACATGGTGTCATCACGACAACTGACTTTACACTGTCATGTCTCAAACCAGGATTAGCTACGCCTATCCAATGAACATTCTTTGTGTCATAACAAAGAAGCTGTAAAGTGTTACTGAATGCGGTCTCCCACAGACTGTGTTAGACCAAATCTCTAGATCTTGTCTACACACTTTGAGATTTCCAGGAAGCTGCTTGGTTTAAGTTGCTTCCCCTTTCATTCAACACCGTTTGGTAGACTGCTACTTTAGTGCATTTCTGTTCCCTTGCTGTTACTTGTGTGTTCCAACTCAGTGTGAATAATTAATAAGGTATTGACTTAACGGGAAAGCACAGCATCAGACACAGAGGCCCTGTAGATCTACAACATGGCTCAAGTTAACAATCATGTGATTCCTTGGGGACAAAGGCCTTACTAGAAGTGGATATTACTGACGTAAACCTCATCTTCATCTTCCTCCTCCTGCTCCCCATCCTCCTGCTCCTCAGGCAGTGCAGGGTACAGGCCTGGCCTTCATCGCCTTTACAGAGGCCATGACCCACTTCCCTGCGTCTCCCTTCTGGTCTGTCATGTTCTTCCTGATGCTGGTTAACCTGGGCCTGGGCAGCATGTTCGGAACCATCGAAGGCATCATCACACCCCTGGTGGACACCTTCAAAGTCCGCAAGGAGTTCCTCACAGGTCAGTCAGAGAGAGGGGATGAAGGAAGAGATGGGTCATTATTTCTCATTTCAACTTTCTGTGATTCCTCGTCTCCTTCTCAATCTTTTTTGAGAAGGTCCAAGGTCCCTCTCTGTCCTTTTTCTTCAGAGGAGAAAAAGAGTCAAAGAATTGAGGAAAAACAAAACGGAAAGAGCCTATGTGTCAGTTTGTGGAGGTAGACCTTTCCCAAAATGTATCCTCAGCTGAACTCTTGATGTGTGTTTGCCATCGTAACAGGTCAATAGTATTACCCAGGTGCATGTGTTATGTCTTTTTGCTCTAATGCTTCTGGCTTAATAATGATGTCATAATACTACCTCTACTGCAGAGCAGATGTCTGGCACCAAAGATAATGTTTTAGAATTGATACACTTATTAGTGCAGCAACATGTTGACAAATATTGTGCATGAATTCTGTTAACGAGGATGGCATTTCTCCCTCTTGCACCGTTTCAATAACGTCCATGTTGTCTCCCTCCTGTATCAGTGGGCGTCTGTCTGCTGGCCTTCTTCATTGGCCTGCTGTTCGTCCAACGTTCTGGGAACTACTGGGTGGCCATGTTCGATGACTACTCTGCCACACTGCCTCTGCTCATAGTGGTCATCCTGGAGAATGTGGCTGTTGCTTGGGTCTATGGGACTGACAAGTATGTACAGTACATATCAAATCATATACAGAATGGCAGTAATCTGTGGTTTTCTCCACTTTAATTCAAAATTCAAAGCTGTCCATCCAAATACAATGGAAAAACCAGTATTAGACTCAGTATTCAGAATGAGCTGAACATGAAAAGTAATTGTGAAATAATACCACTTTTATCTCCTATCACCTGTTGAACATAATTGCCAAAGTCAACACAGTCTAAAGTGAGTACCATTATGTGTTTTCACCTCCTGTGGTGGTATCCCGTCTCCGTCTCTCCTCCTCCCCAGGTTCTTTGAGGATCTGAAGGACATGCTGGGCTTCACTCCGTTCCGGTTCTACTACTACATGTGGAAGTACGTGACCCCCCTGCTGCTCATCCTGCTGCTGGGCTCCAGTGTGATCCAGCTGGGAATGACCCCACCCAGCTACAGCGCCTGGATCAAGGACCTGGTGAGTCGCCACTCGACTGTGGTCTCTCTTTGGTGCAACTGGATAAGGCCAAAACACAATAGTTCAGTTTAATGGACTATTGTTTCAGTCGATGGGATGTGCAAGATTCTTCTCCACTCCTACCTGGCATATGCTGATTTTGCCCACTGACAAAGAAATGATCAGTCTATCATTTTAAATGGTAGGTTTATTTGAACAGTGAGAGACAGAATAACAACAACAAAATCCAGAAAAACGCATGTCAAAAATGTTATAAATTGATTTGCATTTTAATGAGGGAAATAAGTATTTGACCCTCTCTCAATCAGAAAGATTTCTGGCTCCCAAGTGTCTTTTATACAGGTAACGAGCTGAGATTAGGAGCACACTCTTAAAGGGATTGCTCCTAATCTCAGTTTGTTACCTGTATAAAAGACACCTGTCCACAGAAGCAATCAATCAGATTCCAAACTCTCCACCATGGCCAAGACCAAAGAGCTCTCCAAGGATGTCAGAGACAAGATTGTAGACCTACACAAGGCTGGAATGGGCTACAAGACCATGGCCTAGCACCTTGGCAAGAAGGTGACAACAGTTGGTGCGATTATTCGCAAATGGAAGAAACACAAAAGAACTGTCAATCTCCCTCGGCCTGGGGCTCCATGCAAGATCTCACCTCGTGGAGTTGCAATGATCATGAGAACAGTGAGGAATCAGCCCAGAACTACACTGGAGGATCTTGTCAATGATCTCAAGGCACCTGGGACCATAGTCACCAAGAAAACAATTGGTAACACACTACGCCATGAAGGACTGAAATCCTGCAGCGCCCCCGCAAGGTCCCCCTGCTCAAGAAAGCACATATACATGCCCGTCTGAAGTTTGCCAATGAACATCTGAATGATTCAGAGGACAACTGGGTGAAAGTATTGAGGTCAGATGAGACCAAAATGGAGCTCTTTGGCATCAACTCAACTCGCAGTGTTTGGAGGAGGAATGCTGCCTATGACCCCAAGAACACCATCCCCACAGTCAAACATGGAGGTGGAAACATTATGCATTGGGGGTGTTTTTCTGCTAAGCGGATGCTAAGCGGATGCGAACTTCATCGCATCAAAGGGACGATGGATAGGGCCATGTACCGTCAAATCTTGGGTGAGAATCTCTGAAAATGGGTCGTGGATGGGTATTCCAGCATGACAATGACCCAAAACACACGGCCAAGGCAACAAAGGAGTGGCTCAAGAAGAAGCACCCTGGAGTGGCCTAGCCAGTCACCAGACCATAATCCCATAGAAAATCTGTGGAGGGAGCTGAAGGTTCGAGTTGCCAAACGTCAGCCTCCATACCTTAATGACTTGGAGAAGATCTGCAAAGAGTGGGACAAAATCCCTCCTGAGATTTGTGCAAACCTGGTGGCCAACTACAAGAAACGTCTGACCTCTGTGATTGCCAACAAGGGTTTTGCCACCAAGTACTAAGCCATGTTTTGCAGAGGAGTCAAATACTTATTTCCCTCATTAAAATGCAAATCAATTTATAACATTTTTGACATGCGTTTTTCTGGATTTTTTTGTTGTTATTCGGTCTCTCACTGTTCAAATAAACCTACCATTAAAATTATAGACCGATAATTTCTGTCAGTGGGCAAACTTTACAAAATCAGTAGGGGATCAAATACTTTTTTCCCTCACTGTATCTTCTTGTCTCCTTTATCCACACCGATTTGTAATGTACCTGGAGCAGTCACTCGATATGCGCTTTGCCATGTTATCTTCACCAATAGGAACACTCGATATGCGCTTTGCCATGTTAGCTTCACCAATAGGAACACTCGATATGCGCTTTGCCATGTTAGCTTCACCAATAGGAACACTTGATATGCGCTTTGCCATGTTAGCGTCATAAATACTCCACTGTTGGATTATCAAGATCAGCACAGATGGAGGAGAGGACTATGGGCCGAAGCGGGACAGAAATGTAAAGGCAATTTCCTATTGAGCCGACATATACAGGAGTTTACCATGAATGCAGTTTCCACTAACGCGGAAACAGTGCCTTTAACTTTCAATCACGCTGTAGGCTGAGCTTAACACGATACGGATTGAATAGAGCCCTTAGACTTACTGTAAGACAAGAGGACTTCACACTATTATCACGAGCTCAACTTTCTGTCCCGTGGTTTTAGTGTCAGTATCAGTGTCAATGTGTTTACCTGTCTGGTATCCTTGGTGACCGGTTGTAACATTCTGGTCGTAGTTGTACTCCGTCTAGTCAGAACCTTGATAAACCTTCCTCCCCTCCAGGCCAGTGAGAGGTCTATGAGCTACAATAGTAAGTAGTAGTAGTACAGTAGTAGTAACCTCTAACCTCCCTCGGTCTCCCCCTCCAGGCCAGTGAGAAATCCCTGAGCTACACTCCGTGGGGCCTGGCGGTCTGTATCTCCCTGGTGGTAATGGCCATCATGCCCGTGCCCGTGGTGTTCTTCCTCCGCTACTTCAACATCATCGACGAGAACGCCGGCGTCGTCTCCACCATCTCATACAAGAAGGGCTGCATCATCCAGGAGATAGCCAGGCCCGAGGAGGAGGACGACGCCAGCCTCATCCATGCCAAGTCGCCCTCACCCATGCCCGGCAACAGCATCTACCGCAAGCAGAACGGAGAGGTTCCCGATTCCACCCCCAACGGCCGATATGGTATTGGTTACTTGATGGCTGACATGCCGGACATGCCCGAGTCAGACTTATAGCATGTTGTTTCTGGTACTCCGCCCTACTGGCTGGCCAACCAATCCCTCTTTTGCGTGCGTTTAGTCGTGGGAATCGTCATCTGCATATTTTTACTCTTATATTTTTACTGTATATTCTTTATAGATATCGTAGCTGCTCCCCTTCATGTTGTCCTTTTCCCGTTTTGCTGTAAAAACGATTAAAAAGGTGTGCACATTGTATACTGTACATACTATCTCCTTTTGTCTTCCCCACCCAGTCCTTCCTTGGCTCAGTCCCAAATGGAACCCCTCAGCCCCGTCCTGAAGCTCAATACAGTACAGTATTGGTGTAAGCAATAAGGTGGACACTCCACCAAGCCTGCTATAGTTGCTCAACAAGGGACTTAGGCTAGGGACAAGTGAAGATCAGGTTTGGGGTTAATTCCATTTCAAATCAGGAAGTAAACTGAAATTAAAAATGTTCTGATAGAGGAAGCGATGTGAATTTTTCAGTTTACTTCCTGAATCACCAAATTGAAATGGAATTGACCCCAACCCTGAGGGATAGATTTGGGACTGGGCCTTTTGTCTGTCTCTGGAAGATGCAGGTTGAGTGTTTTCCCCCCTGGTCCTGCTGTAGAATGCCTGTGTACATTGTGACCTTACCTCTGGCCCAGAGTTCTGAGATTAATAGCAGCGCAGCCTCTTTGGGTGACATACGTGTTGGCAATGATGCAATACTGACCACATTTCTTTAGTGTAAGTACAATATAGTGCAAACAGCAAAAGGATGGCATTGAAACTGAACCCCCCCAACCAAACCCCCCCCCAAAAATGTGCCTAAATAACTTATGATATTTGTTTATAGAATACATGGTGGACGTTGTATATTTAAGGTATTCTGTAAATATAAATATTATAAATATTATAAATATATTTAGCCTATCTGAATAGTTTGGATATCAGAACACCTTGTTTTTTGGAAAGAAGTGCTTAAAATCCTTACAGCTGGTTCCATTTTTTGTTTACTGATGTGCTGTCAATCTATGTAGAGGTTTGACCCCTCTTGATAAACTTGTAAATATTTTTTTCCTCCATGAAATGGCTTCATAACGCAATGTATTTTTTCCCCCTGTTGAGATTAAAGATCAAACTTGGTCCATACTGGGCACTAATGTCTGTGTAGTTCTCACTGTTGGTCTGTCATTGAAATGTAAACTGTGTCTTTTGTTTGATGTGATTCACTGAGAGACTCATGGTGAAGGATACATCAATGTGTGGCCTATGTAACGGTGTTGCACTGCCCTCTAGCGTGCATGACAAACATCTTTATATTGTCAGATGACAATCTAAGGACAGGGAGGCAGGCAATATATAACAATTTTACAAAATACAAACACTGTTTAAAAGTCAAACAGAATTTACTGAGATGCTACATCATACATTACAAGTACAACAGTCATGACATGACTTAAAATCTCGCATCTTGACAAAAGACAAGGAATGGGGTCATTTGGTAAACAAACGCATGTATTGAATACATCATCAAATATGGCCCTTGAGAAGTGAGAATTTATTTCCTTTGGCTTTTTTTCCAGTTGTCTTCAGTTTCATTTTATAAAATGGTGATAACAGGTAAACAACACACATTTATAATGAAAACAACACAAAATGAAGCATCCCTTTTAGAGTTTTTTCAGTCGTACAATTTGTAATAACATTTGGCAGGAGCGTTTCAATTCAAAATAATACCCGGTCTAAGATGAAAAGATTCTTTATTCAAAGGCATTTTACTTACTTTTAGGTATTGTAGTATACAGTCAACCCCTGGTCAGTGCTTGCAATAGTTTGGGGTGATTATGAAAGTGTGCACTTAAATAAAGCATGCAGATATCCAAACAACTTTTGGGTTTGGAGAAAGAAGTAAAATATTAAAGTGCACTTAAACAATGTAACCTAAATCAAGTGCACTCGTGTGGTCTCTTCATGGTCTTTGACACGGTCCAAAGTGCCCTGAGAAGTATGGCTGTCAGACAATGTCAGTTATTGAGATTTCAGTGAGGTAACGTCTCCCCCTGTACTGGTACTGTATGTGTGTACTGGTACTGTATGTGTGCAGAAGACACACTACTTCACTGAATCTTCAGAGAAATCCCTTTTCCATGTGTATTCTGTGAACAATGAAAAGTAAATATAGCAGTAATTGGTAACTACTGTAATGGTATTTTTGCCATGGTTTTACTATTGACTTGATTATTGGTATGGGTGATATACACGGGCAGTGTAGTACAGGTGTTATGGTTTTTACTATTGATGTGTATAGGTAGTATTAATGGAGCGTGTGGTGTAGTACAGGTACGTACCAAGCTGTGGGCTCAGTAATTGACTCAGTCGTTTTGCTGCTCTCTCATCTTGGCTGTGATCTCCTCTCTCATCTCACAGTGTTTGTTGAGGTCCTTGACCTCCAGAGGCAGAGAACTGTTCCACACCATCAGTACAGACTCCTCGTCTGGGAGCACGCACACACACACACACACACACACACACACACACACACACACACACACACACACACACACACAGATTGTACTCTCAATATCTCATTTAGGTTTTCTTGGGAAATTCTGTGTAGTTGTTAGGTCTTTGTCATTGTTTCTTACCATATTGATTCTTATCTTGGGACAGTCTTCTTCCCAAAACCAGGACCACATTCTTACGGTTTAGTGTTTCTATGATATGAAAATAATACACGAGTTCGTGAAACTTTCACCACTGTGCAAACAGGAAGCAGACCTCAGTTCAAATACTATTTCAAATATCTCAATTACTTTCACATACATTCGAAGTATGTATTTAGATATTTGTATTTGAAACAAAGAGTAGTTGAACATTTTAATGTATTTAGAAATATACTCCCACGCACTTTACCCAGGTATGTGAAAATCCTCTTAAATATAACTGCGTTGACTATTAGCTTTATAAATAACCATTCAAATACTTGTTTTGGGCTGTGTATTTGAAGTGGCAGACTTACCATTAGGCAGAAAAGGCAATTGCCTCAGGCCTCACATCATCAAGTGGCCTCATGAGCTTGGCATATTAAAAAAATAATTATACTAGTAATCATTTTTTTAAATCTATCTATTTATATATATCTGCTCGAGGCCCTCCAATGGGAAACATAAACAGCCATACAGATAGACAGACAGTCGTTACCTATAAAAACAGAGGCCATACTGCGTATGGACTGGCAGTGGGGGCTGATGACCTGCAGCAGCTGGAGGTTGGCCAGCTCTACCAGGAGGAGGTGGCCTCCCCGGGTGCCGATCCACAGGGTAGTGGTGGTTTGCTGCACCAGGAGGGACTTGATGTTCGCCCAGGTTGGAGTGTCCGCTCCAAATTCAAACTCTGAATTAGCCTTTCTGGGTTGCCGGCTGGAGTCGTGTCTATGGGCCAAGAACACAGAGTGGGTTCAGGCAGTGGTTCCCAAACTGTGGGGCATGTGAGGGGTAGGCGGAGGAGTGAAACAATTTAGGAACCACTTTCTTTTTTTCCCACAGCAGTGGAAACGTGTGTGTGGTGTCAGAGTGGAGCTGACCTGAGTAGTTTGGCACAGTCAATGCTGTCAATCATCCGCTCACTCTTCTTATTCCACACCTCCACGCTCTGCCCTCCAGCCTTGCTGAGGTACACATGCTTCTCCACTACCATACGAGACACACACGGCTCACAGCTCACCGCATGATGCTGCCTGAGGAGAACACACACACAGAGCAACTCACTTCACACTTAGAAAACAAATCAACAGCCCTGCAGGCCACCAAAATATCGGGTTACATCTCTGAAGGTGACACTCACTGGAAGAGGCTGTTGGGTTTAGTGTCAATGGTCTTACAGACGCCATAGTCGGCGGTAAAGGAAAGGATTCTGGTCCCACAGCCGGCCCACACCGTGGTCCTGTCCAGGGAGTGACCTGATTGGCCCAGACACATCACTGGGGTGTTGACGTTCCCGATGTGCAACGTCTTGACTGGCTGGCCATTCTCCACCTGGAGCGCAGAGTCCTCATAAACCGTCAGAATTCCATTTGCTGTCCCAACTAACAAGTAATTCTTTCTTTGA
Organism: Oncorhynchus kisutch; assembly: GCF_002021735.2. Taxonomy (NCBI): domain Eukaryota; kingdom Metazoa; phylum Chordata; class Actinopteri; order Salmoniformes; family Salmonidae; genus Oncorhynchus; species Oncorhynchus kisutch. The sequence goes on from NC_034195.2 coordinate 46,417,265, forward strand.
CTGAAATTAAATCCAAAAAAATCAGTGTCAGTACTTTACTTGGTAACATAATGTTAACATCACTGTAAATATACATTAAATATTGTATATTCTACCTTTACCAGATGTACTTTTCCATGTACAGCTATTTGGAACGAGCATAGCATAGCAGTAGTCATAGCCATAGCATAGCATAGGGTTCGATACCGTGACCAAAACAGACTCACTTGCGACCTTTTGACTTGGCAGTGCGACACACATTTATTGGTCGCAAGGTTGCCGGGGAAATTGTTTTACCTGGTCATGCTTTTTTAAATGTATTATTATTTATATTTTATTATAATTTATTCAACTGTAATGTGCAATTGACCAATGGAGTCATTGGAATGGTATCAAACACGTGGTTTCAATGTGGTTGATACCGTTCCACCGACTCCATTCCAGCCATTACTATGAGCCGTCCTCCCCTCAGCAGAGCCTCCACTGAAACCAGGTATTTAAAAAGTTCAAAGTCTTGGCTGAATATTTGCGATGCACAATTCAGTCAACATTGAATAGCCTACCTTGAATATCTGACATTACCTCGTTGATCCTTGAAAAGTCATCGAAGTCATGGATGCCAATTTATAAATTCCACTGCTCCAATATAATAATTATATAATTTCATTAATGATCAGTTTTTATGAGAGATGTAGGCTCTTTCGTTATTTAAAGCCATTTCAATTGAAGAATGTTGCGCTAGCCTGTTGCGCTTGTTGAGGTTATCATGAGCAAGACAACATTGAATAATCGCTTCAACTTGGTTTTCCATACAAAGTGTTCCATTACAAAAGGGAACCCGGTTAATGGTTGCTTTCTCATTTTAAAAACAGGATACAGTAACCCCTCAATAACTCTTCAACATCTCAAATGGCGAGACTGACTAGCTATGGACAAACTTCATTAGTGTGTTTGTGTCGGGAGCAATGCCCACATTATTCGGATATATTTTAGAATGTAAAAATTATGTGAATGTCAATGCCATTGGGTAAGCAGGCCTATTAGAATATGCACTATTCTTAGTGGTAATGCATACTTTTTTGCATAGATTTTGTGGGGAGTTGTTTTGCTATAGGCTATTACAACAATTAAATATAAATGTAAGTCCTTGAAAATGTTAATTGTTTGTCACTGGCAAACTTACCTGAATGCCAAGCCCTGCTCTGTGCGGTGTGCATAGGGTCTATATGTCTACCACTTTGTGTAGCTGTTAGCGATGCTAATGTTAGCCTAACTGTTCTCGGGTGGATGGAAAGGCATTTAAAAGGTAACTACAAAGTAGCTTATGCCTACCTGGCAGAATCATGATTATTTGCATCAATCCATTGGCCATTTGTTTTCAAAACTCCATCACATATGCAGAGCACGGGAAGTAGGGGTGCTGAGAGTGCTGTAGCACCCCTGAACAATCTCAAAAGAAAGAAATATTTCACAAAAGCAGCGCACTGGGCCTTTACTATTGCTGTTTAACAGACCAATACAGCCATCTGTAGAAACACCTCCACAACTGGCTGACTTGGTGCAGACCTGAATTAAAGGGTAACTACTTTTTTTTTTTTTAAATCTACATTTCTCAGATTTTTCCCAGACCTTAAAAATGGTCGTCCCCGATGTGGTTTAAGCACTGTTATGGACTTAGAACATCCAATTGAGTTGTTTTTCTATTAAAAAAAGTGTGATCTTGAGAGCGAAAACCTGAAGAAATGCAAGGAAATCAGTCCATCTCCCCACTAACTTTTTTGTTTGTTACCTTGCCATAATTGTAAAAAGTTCTGCCCTCTAGAGGATTTCTCAGAAAATTACACATAGCACTTTAAAATCTGCAATAAATACATTTTGTACTTTATTTGAACAGTCTCTTTCCTTTGCTGTTACAGTAAATATATCCAAATCAATGTAAGAACACAAGGCCATGCTAATGTAAAAGATGGCTAGCCATTATTAGCCTGGTTCTCTATGGAATGCAGGCACATTATGGGACACAGGTCAGGTCATTATATATATATATATATATTTTTTTTTTTATAAACAAAATTGGTTCGACCAAATTATGTTAGTGCAGAACCCTGATATAGCCATAGCTTAGCATCTAGTCTGACACTCTCTTACCTGCGCTGAGGTTGTGTGTGGAAGAACAGTGATGTCACAGCGTCGGTGACACTCTGCAGGTTGTGCCAGTTGGACAGGTTCTGCGTGCTGATCATGACCAGTGCCCCTGATTGTGTACCAGCCACCAGCCAATCACAGGCATCGTCTGGGACTTGGACAGTCACCAGGCATAAGACAGGACTCGTGTCAATCACCTGCAGGGAGAAGACAGACATTAGCATTGAGGAATACGGGAATTTTAAACACAGATTAGTCTGTGTTTGTTTATTGTGAGGACCTATGTCAAAGAGACTTATGAGGACTTACGGTACCAGTCAAAGGTTTGGAAACACCTACTCATTCAAGGGTTTTTCTTACATTTTTACTATTTTCTACATTGTAGAATAATAGTGAAGACCTCAAAACTATGAAATAACACAGGTGGAATCATGTAGTAACCAAAAGAGTGTGCAAAGCTGTCATCAAGGCAAAGGGTGGCTACTTTGAAGAATCTTAAACATAAAATAGATTTTGATCAGTTGAACACTTTTTTGGTTACTACATAATTCTATATGGTATTTCATCATGTTGATGTCTTCACTATTATTCTACAATGTAGAAAATTGTAAAAACATTTGAAAAACCCTTGAATGAGTAGGTGTTTCCAAACTTTTCACTGTATGTCAAAGATACCTGTATTGTGAGGACATATGCTATTGTTTGAATACCTGAGCTCTAATTATCTAGCTTGCAGTAATACATTTACTGTTAGAGCTGGTATTGTGTTGTAAACAAGTACTTTGCAAATCCCTACAATGTGAGTGCCTGCGTTGAGAGGTCCTCTAGCGTTGAGAGGTCCTCTAGCGTTGAGAGGTCCTCTAGCGTTGAGAGGTCCTCTATTACCTGTGTTGTGACTTTCTCAGTCTCCAGGTCGACAGACGCGACACAGCCCAGTCTCCGTGTGCTGCTGCCCCCTCCCACCCAGGCCCTTGGGTTAGAACTGGGGCCGTTGCTGGCGCTGCTGTAGCCCACCGTGAAACACTCAGCATTGGCAGCTCTGCTAACCACCAGCTCCCTCATCAGACACAGCATCTCCCCAGAGTTCAGCCTCTCAAACACCTACAGTGCACACAGGCAAATATAGTCACAGTTAGTCAAACACCTACACAAATGCAAGTAGTCAGTTTAGTCACACCTTTACATAGTCAGTTCAAAACCTACAGACAGTCAGTGAAACATCTACATTTCACACACAGCCAGGCGGAGACAAGTAGCAGTAATAGTAGAACAGTTACCTGTGTGGAGGTGGGTCTGTCCTGGGGATTCTCCCTCATACAGTCCTTCATTAGGCCTTGGAAGCCTGGCCAGGGGGAGCAGCCGTGGTGCCGCACTGGGTCTGGCAGCTTGCCCTGCACAGCGATCTCGTCAAACTCGCTGGGGAACTTCATGCCATCTGAGATGCGCTCACCACAGGTCAGCAGGTCGTATAGCAGCAGGCCGAATGAGAACACGTCTGCCTGCTGGTTGTAGATCACATTGCCCCGGGCAACCTCTGGCGCCCGGAAACCTGGGTGGGTGGAGAGAGAAATGGTGAGGGGAGAGGGAGGGAGAAAGAAGGAACAGAGACATATAGTAAAATAGAGGAGGAGTCATGGGGCTAGAGGAGGACAGAGACAGAGAGTCAAATAGAGGAGGAGTCATGGGGCTAGAGGAGGACAGAGAGTAAAATAGAGGAGGAGTCATGGGGCTAGAGGAGAACAGAGACAGAGAGTCAAATAGAGGAGGAGTCATGGGGCTAGAGGAGGACAGAGAGTCAAATAGAGGAGGAGTCATGGGGCTAGAGGAGGACAGAGAGTCAAATAGAGGAGGAGTCATGGGGCTAGAGGAGGACAGAGAGTAAAATAGAGGAGGAGTCATGGGGCTAGAGGAGGACAGAGAGTCAAATAGAGGAGGAGTCATGGGGCTAGAGGAGGACAGAGACAGAGAGTCAAATAGAGGAGGAGTCATGGGGCTAGAGGAGGACAGAGAGTAAAATAGAGGAGGAGTCATGGGGCTAGAGGAGGACAGAGACAGAGAGTCAAATAGAGGAGGAGTCATGGGGCTAGAGGAGGACAGAGAGTCAAATAGAGGAGGAGTCATGGGGCTAGAGGAGGACAGAGACAGAGAGTCAAATAGAGGAGGAGTCAGGGGGCTAGAGGAGGACAGAGAGTCAAATAGAGGAGGAGTCAGGGGGCTAGAGTAGGACAGAGAGTCAAATAGAGGAGGAGACATGGGGCTAGAGGAGGACAGAGACAGAGAGTCAAATAGAGGAGAAGTCATGGGGCTAGAGGAGGACAGAGAATAAAATAGAGGAGGAGTCAGGGGGCTAGAGGAGGACAGAGACAGAGAGTAAAATAGAGGAGGAGTCATGGGGCTAGAGGAGGACAGAGACAGAGAGTCAAATAGAGGAGGAGTCATGGGGCTAGAGGGGGACAGAGACAGATAGAAAGGGATGAAGGAAAGGAATTTGAAACATGCTGAGATTTTCCCTAAATGTACACTGCAGGGTTAGTTCCTACCTGGGGTGCCCTCAGAGCTCCTGACTCCCATGCTGCAGCAGCACTGAGCGATGCCGTAGTCTGTGATCTTAGCGATGGTCTCTGAGTCAGTTTTCAGATTGAACAGCAGCACGTTGTGAGGCTTCAGGTCCCGGTAGATGATCATGGACGAGTGGAGATACCTGGCAATATGGAAGGGAGGTAAAGTGAGGAAACAGTGATGTACAATGTGTCTAAATTGAGAGTTCCCAATATAGATCATCAATTCAAATTTGTTTGTTTGGGTTTACTATAGACATACAGTGGGGCAAAAAAGTATTTAGTCAGCCACCAATTGTGCAAGTTCTCCCACTTAAAAAGATAAGATGCCTGTAATTTTCATCATAGGTACAATTCAACTATGACAGACAAAATGAGAAAAAAAATCCTGAAAATCACATTGTAGGATTTTTAATGAACTTATTTGCAAATTATGATGGAAAATAAGTATTTGGTCACCTACAAATTCTCACAGACCTGTAACTTCTTCTTTAAGAGGCTCCTCTGCCCTCCACTCGTTCCCTGTTTAAATGGCACCTGTTTGAACTTGTTATCAGTATAAAAGACACCTGTCCACAACCTCAAACAGTCACACTCCAAACTCCACTATGGCCAAGACCAAAGAGCTGTCAAAGGACACCAGAAACAAAATTGTAGACCTGCACCAGGCTGGGAAGACTGAATCTGGTAAACAGCTTGGTTTGAAGAAATCAACTGTGGGAGCAATTATTAGGAAATGGAAGACATACAAGACCACTGATAATCTCCCTCGATCTGGGGCTCCACGCAAGATCTCACCCCGTGGGGTCAAAATGATCACAAGAACGGTGAGCAAAAATCCCAGAACCACACAGGGGGACCTAGTGAATGACCTGCAGAGAGCTGGGACCAAAGTAACAAAGCCTACCATCAGTAACACACTACGCCGCCAGGGACTCAAATCCTGCAGTGTCAGACGTGTCCCCCTGCTTAAGCCAGTACATGTCCAGGCCCATCTGAAGTTTGCTAGAGAGCATTTGGATGATCCAGAAGAAGATTGGGAGAATGTCATATGTCTACTCGTCGTGTTTGGAGGACAAAGAATGCTGAGTTGCATCCAAAGAACACCATACCTACTGTGAAGCATGGGGGTGGAAACATCATGCTTTGGGGCTGTTTTTCTGCAAAGGGACCAGGACGACTGATCCGTGTAAAGGAAAGAATGAATGGGGCCATGTATCGTGAGATTTTGAGTGAAAACCTCCTTCCATCAGCAAGGGCATTGAAGATGAAACGTGGCTGGGTCTTTCAGCATGACAATGATCCCAAACACACCGCCCGGGCAATGAAGGAGTATCTTCGTAAGAAGCATTTCAAGGTCCTGGAATGGCCTAGCCAGTCTCCAGATCTCAACCCCATAGAAAATCTTTGGAGGGAGTTGAAAGTCTGTGTTGCCCAGCAACAGCCCCAAAACATCACTGCTCTAGAGGAGATCTGCATGGAGGAATGGGCCAAAATACCAGCAACAGTGTGTGAAGACCTTGTGAAGACTTACAGAAAACGTTTGACCTCTGTCATTGCCAACAAAGGGTATATAACAAAGTATTGAGATAAACTTTTGTTATTGACCAAATACTTATTTTCCACCATAATTTGCAAATAAATTCATTAAAAATCCTACAATGTGATTTTCTGGATTTTTTTTCTCTAATTTTGTCTGTCATTGAATTGTACCTATGATGAAAATTACAGGCCTCTCTCATCTTTTTAAGTGGGAGAACTTGCACAATTGGTGGCTGACTAAATAGCTTTTTCCCCCACTGTACTTGGAAATAACTGAATATCATTGAACACTTTGTCTGACGCGTGTGCACGTTCTTGTGGGCATTCACCTGTATGTAATGTGTGTATATATATGTATGCCTGTGTCTATTGAGCGATTAACCTACCTGAGCCCGTCGGCCACCTGCAGAGCAATCCTGTGCTGGAGCTTGCGGTTGAGGCTGCTGTTCTCGTGTTCAAACAGAGAGTCCAGGGATCCTCTGGGGGCTAACTCCATCACCAGGAGATGAGGGGCCGCCCCGGCTGCCAGCAGCCCCACCAGGCTGGGGTGGTGGAGACGACCCAACACCACCAACTCCTGGAAAGAGACAGAAGGAAAAGAGAGACCAACTTAGAGTACTGCTTGTCTAGCCTGAAGACAGTGTCACGCACGCACGCGCTCGCACACACACACACACAAACAACCTGGCCTGACATATCACATTAAATTATTCCGCTACTCGTTCATTACATACTTAGTCTGAGACTGCCATCATTGAAGTGGTTTGTGGTGACGTCAAAATGAGGGGTGTTGTACAAAAAGTCATCAGCGATAGGATCATCTCTAACCGGAGCAAAGAGTCTGGATAGCCAGCAACTGCTTATCGGATCCATTTCCAATCAGTCAATTCAGGAAGTAACCTGAAATTCCTATTCAGACCCCTTGACCTTTTCCACATGTTGTTACGTTACAGCCTTATTCCAAAACGTCTTAAATATTTTTTTCCCCTTATCTACACACAATACCCCATAATGACAAAGCAAAAACAGGTTTGCATACATTTTTGCTAATTTATAAAACATTGAAATATCACATTTACATAAGTATTCAGACCCTTTACTAAACACTTTGTTGAAACACCTTTGGCAGCGATTACAGCCTTGAGTCTTCTTGGGTATGATGCTACAAGCTTGGCACACCTGTATTTGTGGAGTTTCTCCCATTTTTCTTCTCTGCAGATCCTCTCAAGCTCTGTCAGGTTGGATGGGGAGCGTCGCTGAACAGCTATTTTCAGATCTCTCCAAAGATGTTCGATTGGGTACTAGTTTGGGCTCTGGCTGGCCATCTCAAGGACATTCAGAGACTTGTCCCGAAGCCACTCCTGCATTGTTTTGGCTTTGTGCTTAGGGTGGTTGTCCTGTTTGAAGGTGAACCTTTGCCCCAGTCTGAGGTCCTGAGTGCTCTGGAGCATCCCCACAGCATGATGCTGCCACCACCATGTTTCCTCCAGATGTGATGCTTGGCATTCAGGCCAAAGAGTTCTATCTTGCTTTCATCAGACTAGAGAATCTTGTTTCTCATGGTGAGAGTCCTTTAGATGCCTTTTGGCAAACTCCAAGCGGGCTGTCATGTGCCTTTTACTGAGTAGTGGCTTCCATCTGGCCACTCTACCATCATTGGTGGAGTGCTGCAGAGACGGTTGTCCTTCTGGAAGGTTCTCCCATCTACACAAAGGAACTCTAAAGCTTTGTCAAAGTGACCATCGGGTTCTTGGTCACCTCCCTGACCAAGGCCCTTTTCCCCCAATTGCTCAGTTTGGCCAGCTCTAGGAAGATTCTTAGTGGTTCCAAACATCTTCCATTTAAGATTGATGGAGGCCACTGTGTTCTTGGGGACCTTCAATGGTGCAGACATTTTTTGGTCCCCCTCCCCCAGATCTGTGACACAATCCTGTTTTGGCGCTATACGTACAATTCCTTCAACCTCATGGCTTGGTTTTTGCTCTGACATGCACTGTCAACTGTGCGACTTTATATAGACAGGTGTGTGCCTTTCCAAATCATGTCCAATCAATTGAATTTACCACAGATGAACTGCAATAAAATTGTTGAAACGTCTCAAGGATGATCAATGGAAACAGGATGCAGCTGAACTCAATTTCGAGTCTCATAGCAAAGGGTCATAGCACCTGTTTTGTCTTTGTCATAATGAGGTTTTGTGTGTAGATTTCTGAGGAATATGTTTTATTTAATCCATTTTAGAATAAGGCTGCAATGGAAAAAATGTGTAAAAAGTCAAGGGGTCTGAATACTTTCCGAAGGCACTGTAAGCCTGTTTTTTCCTCTATATCTCTCCGGAACCAGCAATGATCACTAGAACTTCCTGGTCTTGGAGCTATTCTCCAGCTATTCCTGCAGACACTAAAACACCTGACTCAGATTATTAGATTACCTGTCGGAGTAGTCGGTGTATATAGAGATCAGAGGCATGCTTGTTGAAAATCTTCACTGCCACCTCTTCATTTTTGTAGATGCCTCGATAGACAGACCCAAAACCACCATCCCCTACATTCAGAAAATGAACAAATTTGTGTCATTGACACTGCAGTTGTTGAAAGAGATGACATTCCCACTGACCTTTCTGAGCTTTGTGATTTGCCTGAAAATGAAAAACACAATACAAATAAAATTATTATTGTAACTGACCCAGCAGATTCTCCTTGGTAAGGTCTATCTCAAGCTCCTCGCTGTCAAGGATGATTCCAGCAGGCTGGTCACTGAGGATCAGGTCTGGAGCAATCTGAGAGATGGGCACTGTGCAGCGAGGGTCCTCCGGGTTTACCAAAAGACAGTCTACAGGAGGAAGGGAGATTAGAAAAGAGAGAGATCAGGCATAATATCATCTACTGCATCCTTATGTAATACATGTATCACTAGCCACTTTAACTATGCCACTTTGTTTACATACTCATCTCATATGTATCTACTGTACTCGATACCATCTACTGTATCTTGCCTATGCTGCTCTGTACCATCACTCATTCATATATCTTTATGTACATATTCTTTATCCCCTTACACTGTGTATAAGACAGTAGTTTTTTTGGGGAATTGTTAGTTAGATTACTTGTTGGATTATTACTGCATTGATGGAACTAGAAGCACAAGCATTTCGCTACACTCGCATTAACATCTGCTAACCATGTGTATGTGACAAATAACATTTGATTTGATTTGATTTATAAGTTAAAGGTCCAGAGGGATCAAAAATGAGATTTCCTGTGTTTTATATATATTGCCACACTATGATGGTTGGTTTAATACTATGAAATTTAGAACATTTGAATAATTCCATTTTAGGGCTCCTGAGTGGCGCAGCAGTCTAAGGCACTGCATCTCAGTGCTAGAGGTGTCACCACAAACCCTGATTTGATTCCAGGCTGTATCACAATCGGCCGTGATTTGGAGTCCCATAGGGCAGCTCACAATTGGCCCTGCGTCTTCCAGGTTAAGGTTTGGCCGGGGTAGGCCATCATTGTAAATAAGAATTTGTTCTTAAACTTGTTGAGTGTAGGGGGCAGTATTTTCGTTTTTGGCTAAAATAACGTACCCATTTGAAACTGCCTATTTCTCGGGCCCAGAAACTAGAATATGCATATAATTCTAGAAAAGATAGAAAACACTCTAAAGTTTCCAAAACTGTCAAAATATTGTCTGTGAGTATAACAGAACTGATATTGCAGGCGAAAACCTGAGGAAAATCCAACAAGGAACTGCTGTTTTTCCTGAAAGCTCTCTGTTCCATTGGATGCCTTGCCTCCATTTAACCTCTTGAAGCTAGGGGGCACTATTTTTATGTATGGAAAAATAACGTTCCCAAAGTAAACGGCTATTTCTCAGGACAAGATGCTATAATATGCATATCATTGACAGATTAGTATAGAAAACACTCTAAAGTTTCCAAAACTGTCAAAAATATTGTCTGCGAGTATAACAGAACTGATATTGCAGGCGAAACCCTGAGGAAAATCCAATCAGGAAGTGCCTCTTATTTTGAAACCCTTCTGTTCCTATGCATGCCTATCCTCCATTTAAGGGATATCAACACCAGATTCCTATTTCTCTGGCTTCCCTAAGGTGTCAGTCTTTAGACATAGTTTCAGGCTTTTATTTTAAAAAATGAGGGTGTAAGATCACATTGCGTAAGTGGATAGGTAGGGGCTCTCAGAGTGAGTTTTTGCACTACAGAGTAAAGCCGCCATTGTTCCTCCCGCTGTTATTGAAAAACCTACACACTCGGTTGATATATTATCGAATATATATTTTAAAAACTACCTGAGGAATAATTATAAAAAACGTTTGACATGTTTCTATGGACATTATGAAGACTATTTGGAACTTCCGTCTGCGTTGTCGAGACTGCTCTTTCCTGTGGATTTCTGAACATAACGTGACAAACAAACGGAGGTATTTTGGGTATAAAAATAATCTTTATGGAACAAAAGGAACATTTGTTGTGTAACTGGGAGTCTCGTGAGTGAAAACATCCGAAGATCATCAAAGGTAAGCGATTTAATTTATTGCTTTTCTGACTTTCGTGACCAATCTACTTGGCTGCTAGCTGTTTGTAATAGTTTACTGAGAGAGATGTTCTTACATAAACGCTTGGTATGCTTTCGCCGAAAAGCTTTATTAAATCTGACACGCCAGGTGGATTACCAACAAGCTAAACTGTGTTTTGCTATATTGCACTTGTGATTTCATGAAAATTAAATATTTGTAGTAATTTAATTTGAATTTGGCGCGCTGCAATTCAGCGGATGTTGATGAAAATGTTCCCACTAACGGGATGGGTGCGTCAAGAAGTTTTAACTAACTTGCCTAGGTAAATAAAGGTTAAATAAATAAAAAATGTGTAAGGGCTGTTTGAAAAGACCACCTGAAATTTCAGCCTGTTTTGTTGGGATGGAGATTTGGCCTGCCTGGTGCCATCACCCGACAGTAAATTCGTTAATAGACCATTAAGAAAGAGAGTTCCAAACCTCTCTGCCAATAACAGCTAGTTTTCTGTTTTTCATCGCCACTCAGACCACTCCCAGACAGTCCTAGCAAAATTATTGCTTGAGAAATCGCTCTTCGCTAAGAAGCTGTTTGTTTCTTTTTTACCATTTGAATGGCAAAAAAAATCACAGTAAGGTGATTTGATATTGAGATAAAAACGGCTACATTAGACTTGTAAAAGGTATTGTTACATTAAAGTAGCTCTTCGTGTATCTCTCCCATGAATTTAAGAACATGCACAATTGCTTGTAGTGTTACCAAATTGTTGTGATTTCTTTCAATTATGATATTCCAGAAACATGACTAACACAGGTATCGATTGTGTCAAATCCAAGCGTTAAAATACATACCTTTATCTATGTGAGTGAACAGGTCCTCCAGCAGTATCTTGCTCCACTCCTGTCCATCCTTGAAGCTGTACAGAGCCCATTTCTTCAGCAGGGTCTCTCCGTTGCCATGGATATCAGTGGCGAGGAGACCAGGGAACCACTCCTCCAAGAGAGAGTCAACATGGTCCACTACCTGACCCAGTAACACACGACCTGAGGAGTAACACAACCATCATCATCACCACTACGTCACCCACAACCTCTGTATTGAGCTAAAGAGCTGCCGCTTTCAAGGAAAAGGACGCCAATCCGGATGCTTATAAGAAATCCTGCTACAACCTCCGACAAGCCATCAAATAGGCAAAGCGTCAATGCAGCAGTAAGATCGAATCCTACTACGCTCTGATGCTCGAAGGACGTGGCAGGGTTTACAAACTATCACTCATTACAATGGAAAACCCAACCGCGAGCTGCCCAGTGACGTGAACCTACCAGATTAACTAAAAGGCCTTCTATGCTCGCTTCGATGCAAGCAACACTGAACCATAAATGAGAGCACCTGCTGTTCCAGACGACTGTGTGATCTCACTCTCCATAGCCGATGTAAGACCTTTAAACGGGTTAACATTCACAAGGCTGGGGGGCGGAATACCAGGACGTGTACTCAGAGCATGTGCTGACTAGATGGCAGGTGTCTTCACTGACATTTTCAACCTATCCCTGAACCGATCTATAATACAAACTTGTTTCAAGCAGACCACCATAGTCTCGGTGCCCAAGAACACCAAGGCAAGCTGCCTAAATGGCTATCGCCCCGTAGCACTCACATCTATAGCCATGAAATGCTTTGAAAGGCAGGTCATGGCTCACAACACCATCATCCAAGACACCATGGACCAACTCCAATTTGCATACTGCCCTAACAGATCCATAGATGACAATCTCTATTGCACTTGTCACAGCCCCTCCTCTGCAGTGCAGGGGGGGTTCCTCCTGCAGGTAGAGGAGGGTCGTTAGTGATTGGAGTCACCTGGGCTCAGGGTATTTAAACGGCTTCACTAATTCGTCTCTATCTCTCTCTCTTTCTCTCTGCTCCTCCAGGTATGATCCTGTTTGTTTGTTCCTTTGTAGTTTTACTTAGTTTTCACTCAGTCATATTCACACACACAGACTCACACATCCATGCACTTTACATACACCTTACATTATGATACTGTCACACCTCATTCCTTTATCTTTGTTTAAAGTTAATAGTTTGGTTTACAATAAAGAACCTTTTTGATTGGCCTGTTGTTCGTGTCCCCTCATTTTTGCCACAGGCTATGAGCCGGCCTACACTGTCCTCACCCACCTGGACAAAAGGAATACCTATGTAAGAAAGAATGCTGTTCCTTTACTACAGCTCAGCACTCAACACCATAGTCCCCTCCAAGCTCTTCACCAAGCTCCCAGACCCTGAACACCTCCCGCTGCAACTGAATCCTGGACTTCCTGACGGACCTCGTCCAGGCGGTGAGGGAAGGTAACAACACATCCGCCATGTTGACCATCAACAGGGGGGTCCCTCAAAGGTGTGTGCTTAGTCCCCTCCTGTATTCCCTGTTCAACCATGACTGCGTGGCCGCTCACAACTCAAACAACATCATCAAGTTTGCTGAGGACACAATGACAATGAGGCAGCCTATAGGGAGGTGGACCTCAGAGACCTGGCAGTGTGTTGCCAGGCCAACAACCTCTCCCTCAACATCACCAAGACAAAAGAGCTGATCGTGGACGACATGAAACGGAGCGGCGAGCACACCCCCATTCACATCGATGGGGCTGTAGTGTAGCGCGTCGAGAGCTCTTCAGTGTCCACATCACTAAGGAATGAACATTGTCCACACACACCCACACAGTTGTCAAGAGGGCACGACAGTGCCTCTTCCCCCTCAGGAGGCTGAAAAGATTTGGAATGGGCCCTCAGATCCTCAAAAAGTTATACAGTTGCTCAATTAATATAATCTTGTCTGGATGCATCACCGCTTGATACAGCAACTGCAAGGCAACCGACCGCAAGGCACTACAGAGGGTGTCAGCGGAAGGCCCCCCCAGAATTCTAAGACTCCAGCCACCCAAGCCATAGAAAGTTCTCTCTGAAACCGCATGGCAAATGGTACCGGTGCATCTGGTACCACACACACACACACACACACACACACACACTACTTTATATTATCTATCCAGTTGCCTAGTCACTTCACCCCTACCTATATGTACATAGCTACTTCAATTACCTCATACCCCTGCACATCAACTCAGTACTGGTACTCCCTGTATATAGCTATGCTATTTTTTTTTACCTCGTTATTGTTATTCACTGTGTACTTATTTCCTGTATCTCTATTTTAACTTTGCATTGTTGGAAAAGGAGCCATAAGTAAGCATTTCACTTTTAGTCTACACTTGTTGTTTAAGGAGCATGAGAAACACAATTTGATTTGATAAATGCAACTTCGTAAGATAAAATGTTCCATATCTTATCATATCGTAATCATATTACACTGCTCAAAAAAATAAAGGGAACACTTAAATAACACAATGTAACCCCAAGTCAATCACACTTCTGTGAAATCAAACTGTCCACTTAGGAAGCAACACTGATTGACAATACATTTCACATGCTGTTGTGCAAATGGAATAGACAACAGGTGGAAATTATAGGCAATTAGCAAGACACCCCCAATAAAGGAGTGGTTCTGCAGGTGGTGACCACAGACCACTTCTCAGTCCCTATGCTTCCTGGCTGATGTTTTGGTCACTTTTGAATGCTGGCGGTGCTTTCACTCTAGTGGTAGCATGAGACGGAGTCTACAACCCACACAAGTGGCTCAGGTAGTGCAGCTCATCCAGGATGGAACATCAATGCGAGCTGTTGCAAGAAGGTTTGCTGTGTCTGTCAGCGTAGTGTCCAGAGCATGGAGGCGCTACCAGGAGACAGGCCAGTACATCAGGAGACGTGGAGGAGGCCGTAGGAGGGCAACAACCTAGCAGCAGGGCCGCTACCTCCGCCTTTGTGCAAGGAGGAGCACTGCCAGAGCCCTGCAAAATGACCTTCAGCAGGCTACAAATGTGCATGTGTCTGCTCAAACGGTCAGAAACAGATGCCATGAGGGTGGAATGAGGGCCCGACGTCCACAGGTGGGGGTTGTGCTTACAGCCCAACACCGTGCAGGACGTTTGGCATTTGCCAGAGCACACCAGGATTGGCAAATTCGCCACTGGCGCCCTGTGCTCTTCACAGATGAAAGCAGGTTCACACTGAGCACGTGACAGAGTCTGGAGACGCCATGGAGAACGTTCTGCTGCCTGCAACATCCTCCAGCATGACCGGTTTGGCGGTGGGTCAGTCATAGTGTGGGGTGGCATTTCTTTGGGGGGCCGCACAGCCCTCCATGTGCTCGCCAGAGGTAGCCTGACTGCCATTAGGTACCGAGATGAGATCCTCAGACCCCTTGTGAGACCATATGCTGGTGTGGTTGGTCCTGGGTTCCTCCTAATGCAAGACAATGCTAGACCTCATGTGGCTGGAGCGTGTCAGCAGTTCCTGCAAGATGAAGGCATTGATGCTATGGACTGGCCCGCCCGTTCCCCAGACCTGAATCCAATTGAGCACATCTGGGACATCATGTCTCGCTCCATCCACCAACACCACAGACTGTCCAGGAGTTTTTAATTTTTTATTTGACCTTTATTTAACCAGGCAAGTCAGTTAAGAACAAATTCTTATTTACAACGACAGCCTAGGAACAGTGGGTTAACTGCGATAATTTTTGTGTGATTTTGTTGTCAGCACAGTCAACTATGTAAAGAAAAAAGTATTTAATAAGAATATTTCATTCATTCAGATCTAGGATGTGTTATTTTAGTGTTCCCTTAATTTTTTTGAGCAGTGTATTTGATTTGACAACCATCATCATCATCTCCAACTGATGATCTATTTCACTCTTTATTGCAATATATTATACGCAGTTCATCAAACCGGGGGTTCTTAATCGTTTTTCAGCTCACAACCGAAATTATTAAATTATTCTTATTTTTTCTTCCTTAAACTAGTGTTGACGGCATTTACATTTCAGTATGGATACCTTATTGTCTAGGCTGTGGTGCAGTTCCAGTACCTTTGCGTGAGCAGGGCACAGTGATCTTGACGAAGCTGGCAGGGTTGTCCTCTACGTTGGCAGCCTCAACCAGACAGTAGGCCTCAGGAGACCAGCTCAGGTAGATACCTCTCCTCCAGTAGATACGGTTGGGACGCAGCTCTCTTTCTGGACCAACACAACAACATTGTGGCTACTTAGAGCCATATACACTGAGTGTAAAAAAGTTATTTCCATTAGATAAACTGACCAGGTGAATCCAGGTGAAAGCCACGATCCCTTATTAATGTCACCTGTTAAATCCACTTCAATCAGTGTAGGGGAGGAGACATGGATTGTGTATGTGTGCCCTTCAGAGGGTGAATGGGCAAGACACAAGATGGAAGTGTTTTTCACACCCAACAGTTTCCTGTGTGTATCATGAATGGTCCACCACCCAAAGGACATGCAGCAAACTTGACATATCTGTGGGAAGCATTGGAGTCAACATGGGCCAGCATCCCTGTGGAACGCTTTCGACAACTTGTAGAGTCCAAGCCCAGACAAATTGAGGCAAAAGGGGGTGCAACTCAATATTAGGAAGGTGTTCCTAATGTTTTGTACACTCAGTGTATACAGTACTGATAGAATCAGTTTCCAGGAGCTTTGCTGCATGTTCTAAAAAATACTATCCAGGAGATTCTGGTCATGGCTAAATTTCCAGCTAATGAACTTTGGATGAAACGACAACCTAAGTAATTATCCCTTTAACGTCAGCATTAGTACCTCTGCCACAGAGCATGTAGGAGGAGACCTCAAGTAGGCGGTTGATCTGTCTCGACCAGTAGCCCATGGGGAAGTAGGGCATCTCATAGAGACGAACAATGACCTCAGAATTTTCACAGTGGGGCATCTCAATTACTGGCCGGTGTTTGGAGAGACTGTGAGGGAAGGACAAGACAATCAGCATGGTTTAGGCTTGGCAAAGAGGTTTTGAGACAATATAGACAACAGTTTCCATTCAGTAGATACTGTATTCAGGAAACTGGTAGGCCATTTTGGCTCAAACAATACTAAAATCAACAAAATGATATGCCTCTTACCTGCTCGGCACTAGGAGCTGGTCCTCTCCGAAGGGCAGGGCGATCTGGAACTTCTCCAGCAGTTTAAAGTACTGGGTCAGGTGGCACTTGGGGAAACACTTACTCTCAAATAGGAACCGTTCCACCATAGAGCGCTGAACTACGCCTTTGGGATTCTCCCAGAACCCAGAGCTTTTCAGAGACAGTTTCTACACAGAGAAAGAGAGAGAGGAGGAAGTGATTGAATGAGGTCATTGTGTGTGTGTGTGTGTGTGTGTGTGTGTGTGTGTGTGTGTGTGTGTGTGTGTGTGTGTGTGTGTGTGTGTGAGTGTGTGTGTGTGTGTCACAGGCGACTGGTAGCACCTTAATTGGGGAGGACCTGCTCATTGTAATGGCTGGAACAGAATAAATTGAATCACACACATCAAACATGTGGTTTCCATGTGGATGATAACATTCCATTCACTTCATTCCATCCTCCTGTAGTGTGTGTGTGTGTGTGTGTGTGTGTGTGTGTGTGTCTACCTGTGAGATGATGTTGCAGAGCCACTGTGGGTCGATAAAGTAGAGTTCTCTGAGTTGGAGGGCCGGGTCGTCAAAGTGCAGAAGGACTCCTATAAACAGACATTGCCATTTAAGTACATCAAACAAATAATACCTGGCTGTGCTATGAACAGACGACACAAACATATTGTGGCAGACGGCAGGGAGAGGTGAGGGGAGTGGTTATTGAAGGGAGATATCTTGCGGTCCGCTGGCTCCACCCCCGAGCCTTATATGGACTTCCTGCCCCAACAAGGGAAGACTGTGGGTCATTAAGCCAGGTAGTACTTGGGGATAAAAGAAGAAGCGACTTGCACAAAGGGGCAGAGAATGGAGAGGGAAGCGTGTGTTATGGAGAGTGCGAGATGAGAGAGAGAGAAATATCTGTGTGATTACCCGTTGTGACCTGGACTGTCTGATTAACCCCACAGTGCACTGAACTGGACCTGAGTTTTTGTATTACCCCTGGAGAACGGAATGGACAACGAGAACGGATTGTGGACTGTGAAATGGTTGGTGAATTCCCCCTTTTCCCCAGTGTGCAAAACCCCCTAATAAATTCCCCATTTGCATTCTAGTTGTCCTCCTTTTTCTATGAATAAGAAGTTGCTGTTTCAGGTCGTGAAGAAGAATGACGAACGTATGGAGTTGTTGTTGGTGGCCCGTCCCTTTGTACCATCTGTCCGTTAGTTGGAGCACATTCTTGGGGCTCACATAGGGGTGGAGAAGACCTTAGACATGATCAAGACACGATTTTACTGTCTGGGGGTGAAGAGAGCAGTGGAAGATTACTGCTGCAATTGCCCGGAGTGCCAGCAGGGGACGCCAAAACCCCACTTTCGCAGACCCTTAAATCCCCTACCCATTATTTCAGTCCCTTTCAGCAGGATCGCAATGGACCTGGTGGGACCTCTTCCCAAGAGCAACCGAGGGCACTAATACATCCTGGCGATTGTGGATTATGCCACCAGGTACCCGGAAGTCATTCCCCTGCGCACCATGGCCACCAAGGGAATCACACGTGAGTTAGTCATGCTGTTCTCCCGAGTAGGCATCCCCGACGAGATATTGACCGACCAGGGCACCCTGTTCATGTCACAAATCATGAAGGATCTACGCAAACCAATGAAAACAACCCAGTTGTGTACCTCAATGTATCACCCACAGACTGATGTGTTGGTGGAGAGATTCAATTGAACCCTGAAGCAAATGCTAAAGAAGGTGCTGGAGGCGGACAGAAAGAATTGTGACAACTGAAACAACTTGCAGGCTTGTTTTCGAGTTGCTGTGCGTTTTGTTGCCAACCTGTTTTGCTACCTGACAACTTTACGGTTTTCACTTTTTAATTACCGTTCATTTTTTAATTTATTTTTTCCTCAACTTTTTCACTCCGGACGCTTTATCTGGACACGATTCAGTATTAGACTTAAAGCGAATCATCCAGCGATCATACACTGTTTACCCGGGGGCAGGGCTACCGACGTTAAGGCTAATCTGAAGATGGTGCTGGCTAAAGCTAAAACTGGCGAGTGTAGAGAGTATAGAGATATTGTTATCCACGTCGGCACCAACGATGTTAGGATGAAACAGTCAGAAATCACCATAGCTTCTGCGTGCATATCAGCTAGAAAGATGTGTCGGCATCGAGTAATTGTCTCTGGCCCCCTCCCAGTTAGGGGGAGTGATGAGCTCTACAGCAGAGTCTCACAACTCAATCGCTGGTTGAAAACTGTTTTCTGCCCCTCCCAAAAGTTGGCCCTCTTTCTGGGACTCACCCACAAACAGGACCAAGCCTGACCTGCTGAGGAGTGACGGACTCCATCCTAGCTGGAGGGGTGCTCTCATCTTATCTACCAACATAGACAGGGCTCTAACTCCTCTAGCTCCACAATGAAATAGGGTGCAGGCCAGGCAGCAGGCTGTTAGCCAGCCTGCCAGCATAGTGGAGTCTGCCACTAGCACAGTCAGTGTAGTCAGCTCAGCTATCACCATTGAGACCGTGTCTGTGCCTCGACCTAGGTTGGGCAAAACTAAACATGGCGGTGTTCGCCTTAGCAATCTCACTAGGATAAAGACCACCTCCATTCCTGTCATTACTGAAAGAAATCATGATACCTCACATCTCAAAATAGGGCTACTTAATGTTAGACCCCTTACTTCAAAGGCAATTATAGTCAATGAACTAATCACTGATCATAATCTTGATGTGATTGGCCTGACTGAAACATGGCTTAAGCCTGATGAATTTACTGTTTTAAATGAGGCCTCACCTCCTGGCTACACTAGTGACCATATCCCCCGTGCATCCCGCAAAGGCGGAGGTGTTGCTAACATTTACGATAGCAAATTTCAATTTACAAAAAAAAAAAATGACGTTTTCGTCTTTTGAGCTTCTAGTCATGAAATCTATGCAGCCTACTCAATCACTTTTTATAGCTACTGTTTACAGGCCTCCTGGGCCATATACAGCGTTTCTCACTGAGTTCCCTGAATTCCTATCGGACCTTGTAGTCATAGCAGATAATATTCTAATCTTTGGTGACTTTAATATTCACATGGAAAAGTCCACAGACCCACTCCAAAAGGCTTTCGGAGCCATCATCGACTCAGTGGGTTTTGTCCAACATGTCTCTGGACCCACTCACTGTCACAGTCATACTCTGGACCTAGTTTTGCCCCATGGAATAAATGTGGTGGATCTTAATGTTTTTCCTCATAATCCTGGACTATCGGACCACCATTTTATTACGTTTGCAATTGCAACAAATAATCTGCTTAGACCCCAACCAAGGAACATCAAAAGTCGTGCTATAAATTCACAGACAACACAAAGATTCCTTGATGCCCTTCCAGACTCCCTCTGCCTACCCAAGGACGCCAGAGGACAAAAATCAGTTAACCACCTAACTGAGGATCTCAATTTAACCTTGCGCAATACCCTAGATGCAGTTGCACCCCTAAAAACTAAAAAAATGTCTCATAAGAAACTAGCTCCCTGGTACACAGAAAATACCCGAGCTCTGAAGCAAGCTTCCAGAAAATTGGAACGGAAATGGCGCCACACCAAACTGGAAGTCTTCCGACTAGCTTGGAAGGACGGTACCGTGCAGTACCGTAGAGCCCTTACTGCTGCTCGATCATCCTATTTTTCAAACTTAATTGAGGAAAATAAGAACAATCCGAAATTCCTTTTTAATACTGTCGCAAAGCTAACTAAAAAGCAGCATTCCCCAAGAGAGGATGACTTTCACTTTAGCAGTGATAAATTCATGAACTTCTTTGAGGAAAAGATTATGATTATTAGAAAGCAAATTACGGACTCCTCTTTAAACCTGCGTATTCCTCCAAACCTCAGTTGTCCTGAGTCTGCACAACTCTGCCAGGACCTAGGATCAAGAGAGACGCCTCAAGTGTTTTAGTACTATATCTCTTGACACAATGATGAAAATAATCATGGCCTCTAAACCTTCAAGCTGCATACTGGACCCTATTCCAACTAAACTACTGAAAGAGCTGCTTCCTGTGCTTGGCCCTCCTATGTTGAACATAATAAACGGCTCTCTATCCACTGGATGTGTACCAAACTCACTAAAAGTGGCAGTAATAAAGCCTCTCTTGAAAAAGCCAAACCTTGACCCAGAAAATATAAAAAACTATCGGCCTATATCGAATCTTCCATTCCTCTCAAAAATTTTAGAGAAGGCTGTTGCGCAGCAACTCACTGCCTTCCTGAAGACAAACAATGTATACGAAATGCTTCAGTCTGGTTTTAGACCCCATCATAGCACTGAGACGGCACTTGTGAAGGTGGTAAATGACATTTTAATGGCATCGGACCGAGGCTCTGCATCTGTCCTCGTGCTCCTAGACCTTAGTGCTGCTTTTGATACCATCGATCACCACATTCTTTTGGAGAGATTGGAAACCCAAATTGGTCTACACGGACATGTTCTGGCCTGGTTTAGATCTTATCTGTCGGAAAGATATCAGTTTGTCTCTGTGAATGGTTTGTCCTCTGACAAATCAACTGTAAATTTCGGTGTTCCTCAAGGTTCCGTTTTAGGACCACTATTGTTTTCACTATATATTTTACCTCTTGGGGATGTTATTCGAAAACATAATGTAAACTTTCACTGCTATGCGGATGACACACAGCTGTACATTTCAATGAAACATGGTGAAGCCCCAAAATTGCCCTCGCTAGAAGCATGTGTTTCAGACATAAGGAAGTGGATGGCTGCAAACTTTCTACTATTAAACTCGGACAAAACAGAGATGCTTGTTCTAGGTCCCAAGAAACAAAGAGATCTTCTGTTGAATCTGACAATTAATCTTAATGGTTGTACAGTCGTCTCAAATAAAACTGTGAAGGACCTCGGCGTTACTCTGGACCCTGATCTCTCTTTTGAAGAGAGACCATCAAGACCATTTCGAGGACAGCTTTTTTCCATCTACGTAACATTGCAAAAATCAGAAACTTTCTGTCCAAAAATGATGCAGAAAAATTAATCCATGCTTTTGTCACTTCTAGGTTAGACTACTGCAATGCTCTATTTTCCGGCTACCCGGATAAAGCACTAAATAAACTTCAGTTAGTGCTAAATGCGGCTGCTAGAATCCTGACTAGAACCAAAAAATTAGATCATATTACTCCAGTGCTAGCCTCTCTACACTGGCTTCCTGTCAAAGCAAGGGCTGATTTCAAGGTTTTACTGCTAACCTACAAAGCATTACATGGGCTTGCTCCTACCTATCTCTCTGATTTGGTCCTGCCGTACATACCTACACGTACGCTACGGTCACAAGACGCAGGCCTCCTAATTGTCCCTAGAATTTCTAAGCAAACAGCTGGAGGCAGGGCTTTCTCCTATAGAGCTCCATTTTTATGGAACGGTCTGCCTACCCATGTCAGAGACGCAAACTCGGTCTCAACCTTTAAGTCTTTACTGAAGACTCATCTCTTCAGTGGGTCATATGATTGAGTGTAGTCTGGCCCAGGAGTGGGAAGGTGAACGGAAAGGCTCTGGAGCAACGAACCGCCCTTGCCGTCTCTGCCTGGCCGGTTCCCCTCTTTCCACTGGGATTCTCTGCCTCTAACCCTATTACAGGGGCTGAGTCACTGGCTTGCTGGGGCTCTCTCATGCCGTCCCTGGAGGGGGTGCGTCACCTGAGTGGGTTGATTCACTGTTGTGGTCATCCTGTCTGGGTTGGCGCCCCCCCTTTGGGTTGTGCCGTGGCGGAGATCTTTGTGGGCTATACTCAGCCTTGTCTCAGGATGGTAAGTTGGTGGTTGAAGATATCCCTCTAGTGGTGTGGGGGCTGTGCTTTGGCAAAGTGGGTGGGGTTATATCCTTCCTGTTTGGCCCTGTCCGGGGGTGTCCTCAGATGGGGCCACAGTGTCTCCTGACCCCTCCTGTCTCAGCCTCCAGTATTTATGCTGCAGTAGTTTATGTGTCGGGGGGCTGGGGTCAGTTTGTTATATCTGGAGTACTTCTCCTGTCCTATTCGGTGTCCTGTGTGAATCTGAGTGTGCGTTCTCTAATTCTCTCCTTCTCTCTTTCTTTCTCTCTCTCGGAGGACCTGAGCCCTAGGACCATGCCCCAGGACTACCTGACATGATGACTCCTTGCTGTCCCCAGTCCACCTGGCCATGCTGCTGTTCCAGTTTCAACTGACCTGAGCCCTAGGACCATGCCCCAGGACTACCTGACATGATGACTCCTTGCTGTCCCCAGTCCACCTGGCCATGCTGCTACTCCAGTTTCAACTTCCACCTGACTGTGCTGCTGCTCCAGTTTCAACTGTTCTGCCTTATTATTATTCGACCATGCTGGTCATTTATGAACATTTGAACATCTTGGCCATGTTCTGTTATAATCTCCACCCGGCACAGCCAGAAGAGGACTGGCCACCCCACATAGCCTGGTTCCTCTCTAGGTTTCTTCCTAGGTATTGGCCTTTCTAGGGAGTTTTTCCTAGCCACCGTGCTTCTACACCTGCATTGCTTGCTGTTTGGGGGTTTAGGCTGGGTTTCTGTACAGCACTTTAAGATATCAGCTGATGTACGAAGGGCTATATAAATAAATTTGATTTGATTTGGGACCAGCTGCTACCCTACATGATGTTCTCGATCCGAGAAGTGCCCCAAGCTTCAACAGATTTCTCTCCCTTCGAACTCCTGTACAGGAGACGACCCCGAGGACTGCTGGTTGAAGCTAAAGAAGCCTGGGAACAGCAACCGTCGCCCCACCGAACCATGGAGGATCACGTGGAAGACATAAGAGACCGGATGGCAACCCTGTGGCCTCTGGTACGGGAACACATGCTTAAGTGTGGGTGTACAACAGAGGGGTACAATGAAGGGACTTCAGGCCAGGTGTTGGTGTTGGTCTCCACCTCAGAATCTACGTTTTTGAACCGATGGAACGGGCCATACGAAGTCCTTGAGAAGGTGGGTGAAGTTATCTATAGGGTCAGACAGCCAGGACATAGATTTACCATGTGCATTTGCTAAAGAAATGGAATGCATGTGATGTACTCTATTTCCCCGAAGAAGGCTACCACAGAGACCAAGCCGGCAGAGGTCCCACTGGGGGAGCAGCTGAGCCAAGTACAGAAGCAGGAGCTGAGGGAGTTGGTCAGCCGGAACCAGGACACACCGAACTGGTACAGCACAGCATCATCACCGAACCTGGGAAAAAGGTGAAGTTGGGACCCTACTGCATACCAGATGCAAGAAGAGAGGCTGTCAGGGCCGAGGTAAAAACAACGTTGAAAGACTGTGGAGAAAGAATGTCTAGCGATCAAGTGGGCGCTGGAGACGCTGAATATTACTTATTGGGAAGGCACTTCACCCTCGTAACGGACCATGCACCACTGGTTTGGATGTCACGGAACAAGGACAGTAACGTCCGGGTCACCCGCTGGTTCCTATCCTTGCAGCCCTTTGCTTTATCTGATTAAGCAGAGCCATAACCTTCTGAAAACCCAAATCTCTCATTTGGAAGCTAAAATTACATCTCTTCACCAATAATTTTATATTCAAACATTTAAATTGAACAACAATTCCATGTGACTCCGATAACTACTATGTGCAGACTTTCCACTGTAGAGTTTGTCATCCTATCATCAATGAGAATGTCCCAGATGACATTCTCATTGATATTCATTAAGTACCACATATGTTCAATTGGTCGGATTACCAGAATATAGTTCATTTCCCCCCACCTTCTGATGTTCCCAGAATCTCTATGTTAACCAATGGGTTTTCAAATTTCACATCAGTAGGGTAGAGAGAGGAAAAAGGGGAGAAGAGGTACTTATGACTGTCATATACCTACCCCCAGGCCAACGTCATGACAGGAGAATGGCCTAGCCCTCACCTTCTGATCCAACAGGTCCCAGACGTGCTCAATGAGATTGAGATCTGGGCTCTTCGCTGGCCATGGCAGAACACTGACATTCCTATCTTGCAGCAAATCATGCACAGAACGAGTATTATGGCTGGTGGCATTGTCATGCTGGAGGGTCATGTCAGGATGAGTCTGCAGGAAGGGTACCACATGAGGGAGGAGGATGTCTTCCCTGTAATGCACAGCATTGATTGCCTGCAATGACAACAAGCTCATTCTGATGACGCTGTGACACACCGCCCCAGACCACGACGGACCCTCCACCTCCAAATCGATCCCGCTCCAGAGTACAGACCTCGGTGCAACGCTCATTCCTTCGACGATAAATGCGAATCCGACCATCACCTCTGGTGAGACAAAACCGCGACTCGTCAGTGAAGAGCACTTTTTTCAGTCCTGTCTGGTCCAGCGACGGTGGGTTTGTGTCCATAGGCAACGTTTTTGCCGGTGATGTCTGGTGAGGACCTGTCTTACAACAAGCCTACAAGCCCTCAGTCCAGCCTTTCTCAACCTATTGTGGACAGTCTGAGCACTGATTGAGGGATTGTGCGTTCCTGGTGTAACTCGGGCAGTTGTTGTTGCCATCCTGTACCTGTTCCGCAGGTGTGATGTTCGGCAGTACCGATCCTGTGCAGGTGTTGTTAAACGTGGTCTGCCACTGCGAGGACGATCAGCTGTCCGTTCTGTCTGTCTCCCTGTAGCGCTGTCTCAGGCGTCTCATAGTACGTACATTGCAATATATTGCCCTGGCCACATCTGCAGTCCTCATGCCTCCTTGCAGCACGCCTAAGGCACATTCACGCAGATGAGCAGGGACCCTGGGCATCTTTCTTTTGGTGTTTTTCAGAGTCAGTAGAAAGGCCTCTTTAGTGTCCTAAGTTTTCATAACTGTGACCTTAATTACCTATCGTCTGTAAGCTGTTAGTGTGTTAACAACCGTTCCACAGGTGCATGTTCATTAATTGTTTATGATTGAACAAGCATGGGAAAGTGTTTGGATTTTTACAAATTATTTGAAAGACAGGGTCCTGAAAAAGTGCCGTTTCTTTTTTTGCTGAGATAATTTCCTACGTTCTCCTACGTTGTGAAGACCATGGCACCAGCACAATTATGACCAGGGATTCCAACACATTAATGAAGAAACCAATTACACACACACACACACACACACACACACACACACACACACACACACACACACACACACACACACACCCCACCCCACTGACCGGCCTCGCTGAGGAAGTGTACAGCGTGGGGTAGCTCAGCCTCCTCCAGCTGTATCTGGCTCTCCTGGATGAGCTGTAGCAGGTATTGGTGTCTGAGCACGGGGAACTCCCCCGGCACCCTGGCCCTCTCCAGCAGCACCCTTCTCTCCAGCTCCAAATAGCTTTCTGGGACCAGCTGCCCCATCACCAGCTGCCCTTGGATCTGTGGAGAGCGGGAGTGAAAGGGGTGTGGAGGGTCACTAAAAGGTATAGTGGCTTTGCACACAGTGCTGTGTATGGAACTTACGTGGACCATTGAAATAAGTCAAAAGTACAAACAAAGCTGTCAAGGATTGTCCTTTTAGGCAAGCTAGAGCTTGGGATGATGGTATATGTGGAACATCAGTGGAAATTCTGGCTAGTCTAAATTACATAAACATTAGGGCTAACAACACTAGCTACCTTGAAGTTGGCGACCTCCCTGGCGATAGCCTTGCGGAGTCTGCCGATGGAGTCCGAGTCCTCGCACACCGCCACCATGTGGTAGTCCCGGATGGCAGGGAAGCCCTGGTGGTTGAGGAGCTCCTGGCGGATCTTATCCAGGCAAGCCTGCAGCTGGAGGTCCTCGCTCACGTCTGTGTGTGTCCCCACCAGGATGACTGGTGACAGGGGGGCCACCGCCTACACAGACAGATGGACAAACATGGTAAGATATAGCATTATGGTGGAATAGTAAATGAAAGCATTCGAGATTACATTTTTGATTGATTAGGTTCCCCATTTGCTGACACCAATGGCGACAGCTAGTCTTACTGGTGTCGAACATATAACGAAAAATACATTACAGACAAAATACTTTACAATTTACATATGTTTAAAAACATTAACATATAGTGTGTGTGTGCGCATCTATCAGATACACATACATGTCAGTACATACACACAACAAGTAGGTCACATGGGAGAGAGGTGTTGTGCAATGAGGTGTCGCATTGTGTCTTTTGAAACCAGGTTTGCTCTTCACTTGCGCTATATAAGACGGGTGTTACATTCACTCATGGCTCTGTATAATACTGTATGTTTCCTTGAATTTGTTTTGGACCTGGGGACTGTGAAAAAAACCCTGGTGCCATGTCTGATGGGATAAGTGTGTGTGTCAGTGCGGTGTGTAATTTGACAATGCAAATTATTTGAAACTATGTTTCTTATAAAAACATGAAGTGACGCAGTCAGTCTTTTCTGAACTCGTAGTCGAGAGACTGGTATGCGTAGTATTAATACTAGCCCTGTGATGACAAGACTTGCCGCTCTGTTCTGGGCCAGCTGCAGCTTATCTAGGTCTTTCTTTGCATCACTTGACCATATGACTGGACAATAATCAAGATAATCTAAAACTAAAGCCTGCAGGACTTGCTTTGTGGAGTGTGGTGTCAAGAAAGCAGAGCATCTCTTTATTACGGACAGACCTTTCCCTATCTTCACAACCATTAAATCTATATGTTTTGACCATGACTGTTCAGAAACTAAAAGTAACACCCAAGTAATTTAGTCTACTCAACTTGTTCAACAGCCACACCATTCATTAGGAGATTCAGCTGAGGTCTAGAACTTGGGGAATGATTTGTACCAAATACAACGCTCTTAGTTTTAGAGATGTTCAGGACCAGTTTATTACTGGCCACCCATTCCAAAACAGACTCCAACTCTTTGTTAAGGGTTTCAGTGACTTCATTAGCGGTGGTTGCTGATGCGTTAATGGTTGAATCATCAGCAAACATGGACACACCTGCTTTGTTAAATGCCAGTGGCAGGTCATTGGTAAAAATAGAAAAGAGAGGAGAGCCTAGAGAGGTATCTTGCGGTACACCACACTTGTTTGACAGAGAAGCTCCCAATAAAGAAAACCCTCTGAGTGCTATTAGATAGAGAGCTCTGAATCCATGATATGGCAGAGGTTGAAAAGACATACGTTTTCTCAACAACAGGTTATGGTCAATAGTATCAAAGGCTGCAATGAAATCTAACAGTACAGCTCTCAATATCTATTTATTTTAAATTTCTTTCAACCAATCATCAGTCATTTGTGTCAATGCATTGCATGAGTGCTTATCTCTATAAGCATTCTGAAAGTCTTGTTAATTTGTTTACAAAGTAGTAGCATTGTATTTGGTCAAACACCATTTTTTACAACAGTTTGCTAAGAGTTGGCAGCAAGCTGATAGGTCTGCTGTTAGAACCATTAAATGCTGATTTACCACTCTTGGGTAGCGGAATGACCGACTTTCCTCTAGGCTCAGATTAAAGATATGACAGATAGGAGTGGCTATAGAGTCAGCTACCATCCTCCATAGCTTTCCATCTAAGTTGTCAATGCCAGGTTTGTCATTATTGATTGATTTTTCCACCACTCCCATACTAACTTTACAAAATTCTAACTTGCAATGCTTTTCTTTCATTATTACATTTTTCTTTATACATGAGTACGATGGCTCAATGTTTGTTGTTGGCATTTACTGCTTAAGTTTGCCAATGAAGTAATCATTAAAATAATTGTTAACAAAAGTTTTTGATGAATATGCCTTCTGATTCGATGAAAGATGGAGTTGAATTTGTCTAATTTCATATAAAGTACTCAAGTACTCTCCATTATTCTTTATTTAATTGATGTTGGCTTCATACTACAGTTTCTTTATCTTTTTGTTGAGTTTAGTCACATAATTTCTCAGTTTGCAGTAATCCAGACGTGCACCGACTCATTAGCCACTTCTTTTGCCCCATCTCATTCAACCATACAGTTTTTAAATTCCTCATCAATCCATGGAGCTTAAACAGTCAGTTTCTTAACAGGTGCATGCTTATCAATAATTGGAAGAAGCAATTTCATAAATTAATAAATGTGCAACGTCAGCATGCTCATTATTAATCACATCAGACCAACAAATATGTTTTAACATCATCCACATAAGAGACGCAGCAATACACTATTTTAGGAAGGTTGGCTTCCTGGATATAGCCACTATACTGTGATCACTGCATGGGTACGGATACAGCTTTAGAACAAAGTTCTACAATATTAGTAAAAATGTGATCAATACATGTGGATGATCTTGTTCCAGTGGTGTTTGTAAACACCCTAGTAGGTTGATTAATAACCTGAACCAGATTACTGGCACTGGCTACAGTGAGATGCTTCCTCTTGAGCAGACAGCTTGATGAAAACCATTCAATATTCAGGTCCCCAAAAAAAGTAGACCTCTCTGTTTACATCACATACACGATCAAGCATTTCACACATTATTTAGATACTGACAGTTAGCACTTGGTGGCCTATCGCAAGAAAAGGCTGTAGATGTGCCAGGTGAACCTGCAACCACAACACTTTAATAACACTTGACTTAAGGTCTTCTCTACAGCTTCAGGATAGTCCTTGTTGAGGAAGATATACAGTACATTCCTCTCAAGTTGTTGGCTCTTTGCAGAACAGCTATCAGGTCCTTGAACCTCAGGAACTTGACCACTATCGGCCTGGGCCTGTCACCTGGGATGGCGATGGGTTTTCCAGTCCTGTTGGTGCACTCCACCTCATTCTTCCTATGGTCCATCTTCAGTTTCACTGAGATCATTTCACTCACTCTGTCCTCAGACTCGTCCAGGTCTCGTGGAGATTCTGCAATTCCGTCCACAACCACGTTGTTCCGCCTTGACTGATATAATCAGCTTTTTTTTTTTCATTGTTATTATGCATTCACATACAGAACTGGTGTCCTCTCTCAATGACATACAGAGATGTCTAAACTCATCGAGCTGACTGTGGGAGAAATGCAAACTGTTCTTCAGGTCCAGGACCTCTCGTCCATTCTTTTATTAGTTTATTAGTCCACAGCGGTACTGGAGGTCCAAGAGGCTTCTAAACTGCTTATACCCCCAAGCCATAAGACTCCTGAACATCTAGTCAAAAGGCTACCCCAGCATTTCACTGTTGGTCTACACCTGTTGTATCTGGCACATCTGACAATTTGATTTGATTTTGTATTTGCACAAAGCACTTCAAGCTATTTTCTTGTTGTTGAAGCAACTGCTTGTAGAACACTTTTTGTTCATTTAAAAGATCCTTCATCTGTGATAGAGACAGCACTGTCCTCAACAGTACTCCTACCGACTTTGGTCTAGGTTACGCTGTTACTCATAGTTCCAGACAGGGCAAGTCACAGAGAAGATTGAAAACAACAACAAGCAGCAGGGGTCTAGACAGCCACAAGCCCGGGATAGTACGCAGTCCCAGCCACAATTGCTAACCGCGTCGTGGGCTGCGTTTAAGCCCTCAAGAAAACCCTGCTAGCATGATACACCAAAATAGTTCCTCAGACCACGCCTTGGTCAGCAGGATCACTGGACAGATAGTAGCCATTTGATTGCTCCAGGCAAGTTCAATCGGGAAAACAGTATTTGCAATGTAAAAAATACGACTTCCAGTTGTGTGTACGAAAATGTATGCACTCGCAACAGTGACAAAAAACAACAAAACATTTCCTAAGGTATGGGTGTGACTCACCTTGATGTTGAAGAGCCAGGGTTTGAGCGCGTCCACCTGGGCAGCCCCCTTACTGAGGTCATACACAACCAGGTAGAGGGCCCGGGGGGTAAGGAAGTGGGGGTGAGAACCACTGAACTCCTCCCCACCTGAACAAAGAGCAGAGAGAGGGTCAAGACCGCCAGAACAAAACCTTCAAGACTCAATGACTTGAAGTCCAAGATCCAGACCGTGAAACCCAAACTTAGAGTGCATTTGGAAAGTATTCAGACCCCTTGACTTTTTCCACATTGTAACGTAACAACCAACCGTAACAACCTTATTCTAAAATAAAATTCTACACACAATACCCCATAATGACAAAGCAAAAATTGTTTTTTTAAAATGTTGTACTGATTAAAAAACTGAAATCAACATTAACTTAAGTATTCAGACCCAGTACTTTGTTGAAGCACCTTAGGCAGTGATGACAGCCTTGAGTCTTCTTGGGTAGGATGCTAAAAGCTTGGCACACCTGTATTTGGGGAGTTTAACCCATTCTTCTCTGCAGATCCACTCAAGCTCTGTCAGGTTGGATGTGGAGCGTCGCTGCACAGCTATTTTCAGATCTCTCCAGAGATGTTCGATCGGGTTCAAGTCCGGGCTCTGGCTGGCCCACCCAAAGACATTCAGAGGCTTGTAATGAAGCTACTCCTGAGTCGTCTTGGCTGTGTGCTTAGGATTGTTGTCCTGCTGGAAGGTGAACCTTTGCCCCAGTCCGAGGTCCTGAGCGCTCTGGAACAGGTTTTCATCAAGGATCTGTGTATTTTGCGCCGTTAATTTTTCCCTCAACCCTGATAAAACCTGCCCCTAAGCACACAGCCAAGATAACACAGGAGTGGCTTTGCGACAAGTCTCTGAATGTCCTTAAGTGGCTCAGCCAGAGCCCTGACTTGAACCCGATCGAACATCTCTGGAGAGACCTAAAAATAGCTGTGCAGCGACGCTCCCCATCCAACCTGACAGAGCTTGAGAGGATCTGCAGAGAAGAATGGGAGAAACTCCACAAATACAAGCTTGTAGCATCATACCCAAGAAGACTTGAGGCTGTAATTCGCTGCAAAAGGTGCTTCAAAGTACTGAGTAAAGGGTCTGAATACTTATGTAAATGTGATATTTCAGTATTTCAATGGTAATAAATTTGCAAACATTTCTAAAAACCTGTTTTTGCTTTGTCTCTATGGGTATTGTGTTTATTGATGAGAAGGAAAAAAAACATTGAATCCATTTCAGAATAAGGCTGTAACCCAACAAAACGTGGAAAAAGGAAAGTCATCGGAATTCGTTACGAGGGCACTGCCTTCATAAAGTATTCATACCCTTTAAGATTTTTTCCCACATTTTATTGTGTTACAGCCTGAATTTAAAACATATCACAGTGAGATTGTGTCACTGGCCTACACCCCCAATACCCCAAAGTGGAATTATGTTTTGATTTTTTTCTAATACAAATTAATAAAAAATGAAAAGCTGAAATATCTTGAGTCAAGTATTCAACCCCTTTTACAGCAAGCCTAAATAAGTTCAGTAGTAAAAATGTGCTTAACAAGTCACATAAGAACTTGCATGGACACACACTGTGTTCAATAATAGTGTTTAACATGGGTTTTGAATGACTACCTCATCTCTGTACCCCACACATACAATTATCTTTAAGGTCCCTCAGTTGATAAGTCATTTTCAAACACAGATTCAACCAAAGACGACACCTATTGGTAGATGGGTGAAAAAGCACAAATTGAATATCCCTTTGAGCATTGGGAAGGTATTAATTACACTATGGATGAGGTGTCCTTCCTAACTCAGTTGCTGGAGAGGAAGGAAAAGCGCTCAGGGATTGTATGAGGCCAGTGGTGACGTTAACAGTTAGTTAATCGTTTAATCGTTGTGATAGGAGAACTGAGGATGGATCAACAACATTGTAGTTACTCCACAATACTAACCTAAATGACACGTGAAAAGGAAGCCTGTACAGAGAAAAAATATTCCAAAGCAGTGCATTGTTGCACACAGGATGCATAAAGTAATACTGCAATAAATGTGGCAAAGAAATTAACTTTATGTCCTGAATACAGAGCATTATGTTTGGTGCAAATCCAACACATCACTGACTACAACTCTTCATATTTTGAAGCATGGTGGAGGCTGAATCATGTTATGGGTATGCTTGCCATTTTTAGGATGCAAAGAAATGGAATAGAGCTAAGCACAGGCAATATCCTAGAGGAAAACCTTGTTCAGTCTGCTTTCCAAAAGACACTGGGAGAAAAATTCACCTTTCAGCAGCACAATAACCTAAAACACAAGGCCAAATATACACTGGAGTTGCTTACCAAGACGACATTGAATGTTCCTGAGTGGCCAAGTTACAGTTGACTTAAATCTGCTTGTGAATCTATGGCAAGACTTAAATGGTTGTCGAGCAATGATCAACAACCAACTTGACAGAGCTTGAAGAATTTAAAAAAGAATAATGTGCTAATATTATACAATCCAGTTGTTCAAAGCTCTTAGAGACTTACCCAGAAAGACTCACAGCTGTAACTCCTGACAAAGGTGATTCTAACATGTTTTGACTCAGGGGTGTGAATAATTATGTTAATTAGATATTTCTGTATTTCATTTTCAATAAAATGTGCAAAGAATTTAAAAAAACATATTTTCACTGTCATTATGGTCTATTGTGTGGAGATAGGTGAGAAAAAATAATCCATTTTGATTTCAGGTTGTAACACAACCAAATTTGGCATAAGTCAAGGGGTATGAATACTTTGAAGGCATTGTATTGTGATTCGTTATTGCGATTTGATGTTCCAAACAGTATGTCTGCTGCAGAGAGACCAGAGAGTATGAGAAAATGAGTTTCAGTCATGTAAATAAAAGTGCTGAAAACATGGCTCACTATTTAAAAAGAAGTCGGAGAACAAAGCTATAGGATGAAAAATACCAGAGATTGAGCCGTTTTACCCGACTAGGGCTAGCTAATGCTACCAGGCAAAAGCGATACTTGGGGTCAAGTTTCACGTCTGTGGCCATGAAATGCTTTGAAAGGCTGGTCATAGCTCACATCATCACCATTGTCCCAGAAACCCTAGACCCACTCCAATTTGCATATCGCACCAACAGATCCACAGATGATGCAATCTCTATCGCACTCCACACTGCCCTTTCCCACCTGGACAAAAGGAACACCTATGTGAGAATGTTGTTCATTGACTACAGCTCAGCTTTCAACACCATGGTTCCCTCATAGCTCATCACTAATCTAAAGACCCTGGGACTAAACACCTACCTCTGCAACTGGATCCTAGACTTCCTGACGGGCTGCCGCCAGGTGGTCAGGGTAGGTAACAACACATCCGCCACACTGATCCTCAACACGGGGGCCCCTCAGGGGTGCGTGCTCAGTCCCCTCCTGTACTCCCTGTTCACTCATGACTGCATGGCCAGGCACAACTCCAACACCATCATTAAGTTTGCTGATGACACAACAGTGGTAAGCCTGATCACTGACAACGATGAGACAGCCTATAGGAAGGTCAGAGACCTGACCATGTGGTGCAAGGACAACAACCTCTCCCTCAACGTGATCAAGACAAAGGAGATGATTGTGGACTACAGGAAAAAGAGGACTGAGCACGCCTCCATTCTTATCGACGGGGCTGTAGTGGAACAGGTTGAGAGCTTCAAGTTCCTTGGCATCCACATCAACAACAAACTAACATTGTCCAAGCACACCAAGACAGTCGTGAAGTGGGCACGACGAAACCTATTCCCCCTCAGGAGACTGAAAAGATTTGGCATGGGTCCTCAGATCCTCAAAAGATTTTACAGCTCCACCATCCTGACGGGTTGCATCACTGCCTGATATGGCACTACAGAGGGTAGTGCGTACAGCCCAGTACATCAACAGGGCCAAGCTCCCTGCCATCCAGGACCTCTATACCAGGCAGTGTCAGAGGAAGGCCCTAAAAATCATCAAAGACTCCAGCCCAGCCACCCTAGTCATAAACTGTTCTCTCTGCCACTTTAAACAACCCTACCTGCATGTGCATAATTATCTCAAGTACCTCGACACCGGTGCCCACGCACATTGACACAGTACCGGTACCCCCTGTATATATCCTCCACATTGACTCTGTACTGGTACCCCCTGTATATCGCCTCCATGTTGACTCTGTACCGGTACCCCCTGTATATCGCCTCCACGTTGACTCTGTACCGGTACCCCCTGTATATCGCCTCCACGTTGACTCTGTACCGGTACCCCCTGTATATCGCCTCCACATTAACTCTGTACTGGTACCCCCTGTATATCGCCTCCACATTGACTCTGTACCGGTACCCCCTGTATATCGCCTCCACGTTGACTCTGTACCGGTACCCCCTGTATATAGCCTCCACATTAACTCTGTACTGGTACCCCCTGTATATCGCCTCCACATTGACTCTGTACCGGTACCCCCTGTATATAGACTCCACATTGACACAGTACCGGTACCCCCTGTATATCGCCTCCACGTTGACTCTGTACCGGTACCCCCTGTATATAGCCTCCACGTTGACTCTGTACCGGTACCCCCTGTATATCGCCTCCACATTGACTCTGTACCGGTACCCCCTGTATATAGCCTCCACATTGACACAGTACCGGTACCCCCTGTATATCGCCTCCACATTGACTCTGTACCGGTACCCCCTGTATATAGCCTCCACATTGACACAGTACCGGTACCCCCTGTATATCGCCTCCACGTTGACTCTGTACCGGTACCCCCTGTATATAGCCTCCACATTGACTCTGTACTGGTACCCCCTGTATATCGCCTCCACATTGACTCTGTACCGGTACCCCCTGTATATAGCCTCCACATCGACTCTGTACCGGTACCCCCTGTATATAGCCTCCACATCGACTCTGTACCGGTACCCCCTGTATATAGCCTCCACATCGACTCTATACCAGTACCCCCTGTATACAGCCTCCACATTGACTCTATACTGGTCTCCCTGTATATAACCTCCACATTGACTCTGTACTGGTACCCCTGTATATAGCCTCCACATTGACTCTGTACTAGTACCCCCTGTATATACCCCCTGTATATCGCTTCCACATTGACTCTGTACTGGTACCCCCTGTATATCACCTCCACGTTGACTCTGTACCGGTACCCCCTGTATATAGCCTCCACATTGACTCTGTACCGGTACCCCCTGTATATAGCCTCCACATTGACTCTGTACTGGTCTCCCTGTATATAGCCTCCACATTGACTCTGTACTGGTCTCCCTGTATATAGCCTCCACATTGACTCTGTACCGGTACCCCCTGTATATAGCCTCCACATTGACGCTGTACTGGTCTCCCTGTATATAGCCTCCACATTGACTCTGTACTGGTCTCCCTGTATATAGCCTCCACATTGACTCTGTACTGGTACCCCCTGTATATAGCCTCCACATTGACTCTGTACTGGTCTCCCTGTATATAGCCTCCACATTGACTCTGTACTGGTCTCCCTGTATATAGCCTCCACATTGACTCTGTACTGGTACCCCCTGTATATAGCCTCCACATTGACTCTGTACTGGTACCCCCTGTATATAGCCTCCACATTGACTCTGTACTGGTACCCCCTGTATATAGCCTCCACATTGACCCTGTACTGGTTTCCCTGTATATAGCCTCCACATTGACTCTGTACTGGTCTCCCTGTATATAGCCTCCACATTGACCCTGTACTGGTCTCCCTGTATATAGCCTCCACATTGACTCTGTACTGGTACCCCCTGTATTTCACCCTGCTATTGTTATTCACTGCTGCTCTTTAATTATTTGTTTTTCTTATCTCTTACTTTTTAAAGGTATTTTCTTAAAACTGCATGGTTGGTTAAGGGCTTTTAAGTAAGCATTTCACTGTAAGGTCTACACCTGTTGTATTCGGCGCATGTTACAAATACAATTTGATTTAATGTATTAACATAATATCGACCCAAAATAATATTGTGAAATGCAACTCAACAAAAAAAATCCCACATCACTAGTAAGTATCCAGACCAGATGTCACAGTTGGCAGTTGACGGTTGACCCACCTGAGAAGTCCCAGACGTTGAGCACCATGTTCTTCTTATCCCGGTCCCGGATGGTCCAATCTCTGACGTCGATCCCAGCGATGGGCCGCTCCATCTGCCACTGAGAACGCTTGAGCTTCATCAGCTGTCGGATCAGAGCAGTCTTACCACTGTCGGCGTTCCCAACCACAATCAGCTTCATCCGGTAGTACGGAACGGCTTTCTTCAGACGCTGCTGGAGGAACCTGAGTTACAGGATACAGGAGAGAGTGATTTATTTGGGAGAGTTTTGTGAATGGGATTAGGCTTTTGTTTGAAAGGGGAAATCTGGAGCAAATTCAAATCTATCAAAAGCCACCACCTGTTCATTCAGAATTCCCTCTGACAGATAGCATTGCTTTTTGGGTTAAATGTCAAAACATGTTTTGTTTTTTGTTTAATTCTTTTGTTTTTTATATCGCCAACATGTATCTTGCCCAAAGAGGATCCAGCATGCTTGACCATGTATACACAAACATCTGTGAAGCGTACAAAGCCATCGCCCCCAATACTGTAGGATTGTTTTAAGAATGTTGATTGGAATAATGTTCAAAGATTCATCCAAACAGGACTCAACATCAACATTGAGGAATTACAGTGCATTCAGAAAGTATTCAGACCCCTTGACTTTTTCCACATTTTGTTACATTACAGCCTTATTCTAAAATTGATTCAATTGTTTTTTCCCTCACCAATCTACATACAATATCATTTAATGACAAAGCGAAAATTGTTTAGAAAAATGTATAATAGAAAACTGAAATATCCCATTTACATAAGTATTCAGAGCCTTTACTCAGTACTTTGTTGAAGCACCTTTGGCAGCGATTACAGCCTTGTCTTCTTTGGTATGACTCTACAGTTGAAGTCGGAAGTTTACATACACTTAGGTTGGAGTCATTAAAACTCATTTTTCAATCACTCCTAGTTTTGGCAAGTCGGTAAGGACAGCTACTTTGCGCATGACACAAGTAATTACTCCAACAATTGTTTAGACAGATTAGTTCATTTATTTATTTTTATTTTACCTTTATTTAACTAGGCAAGTCAGTTAAGAACAAATTCTTGTTTTCAATGACGGCCTAGGAACAGTGGGTTAACTGCCTGTTCAGGGGCAGAACGACAGATTTGTACCTTGTCAGCTCGGGGGTTTGAACTTGCAACCTTCCGGTTACTAGTCCAACGCTCTAACCACTAGGCTACCCTGTCGCCCACTGTATCACAATTCCAGTGGGTCAGAAGTGTACATACACTAAGCTGACTGTGCCTTTAAACAGCTTGGAAAATTCCAGAAAATTATGTCATGGCTTTAGAAGCTTCTGATAGGCTAATTGACATCATTTGAGTCAATCAGAGGTGTACCTGTGGATGTATTTCAAGGCCTACCTTCAAACTCAGTGCCTCTTTGCTTGACATCATGGGAAAATCAAAAGAAATCAGCCAAGGCGTCAGAAAAAAATTCTGGTCCTCCACAAATCTGGTTCATCCTTGGGAGCAATTTCAAAACGCCTGAAGGTACCATGTTCATCTGTACAAACAATAGTACGCAAGTATAAAACACCAAGGGACCACGCAGCCGTCATACCGCTCAAGAAGGAGACGCGTTCTGTCTCCTAGAGATGAACGTACTTTGGTGCGAAAAGTGCAAATCAATCCCAAAACAACAGCAAAGAACCTAGTGAAGATGCTGGAGGAAACAGGTACAAAAGTATCTATATCCACAGTAAAACAAGTCCTATATCGACATAACCTGAAAGGCCGCTCAGCAAGGAAGAAGCCGCTGCTCCAAAACCGCCATAAAAAAGCCAGACTACGGTTTGCAACTGCACATGGGGACAAAGATCGTACTTTTTGGAGAAATGTCCTCTGGTCTGATGAAACAAAAATAGAACTTTGGCCATAATGACCATTGTTGTGTTTGGAGGAAAAAGGAGGAGGCTTGCAATCTCAACTGTGAAGCACGGGGGTGGTAGCATCATGTTGTGGGGGTGCTTTGCTGCAGGAGGGCCTGGTGCAATTCACAAAATAGATGGCATCATGAGGTAGGAAAAGTATGTGGATATATTGAAGCAACATCTCAAGACATCAGTCAGGAAGTTAAAACTTGGTCGCAAATGGGTCTTCCAAATGGACAATGACCCCCAAGCATACTTCTAGAGTTGTGGCAAAATGGCTTAAGGACAACAAAGTCAAGGTATTGGAGTGTCCATCCCAAAGCCCTGACCTCAATCCTGAGGAGAGAAGGGCTCATAATAAGGGCTCGCAAACACCTGGAAACCATGTGCACCATCGAGAGCATCCTGACCGGTTGTACCACGGCCTAGAATGGGAATTGCTCCATCCACGACCACAAGGCCCTCCAGGGGGTGGTGAAGACGGCCCAGTACATCACTGGGACCGCGCTCCCACCCATTCAGGTCATCTACTCAGAACGGTGCCTGAGGAAGGCACACAGCATCATCAAGGACCCCACACAGCCCAGTCACAAGCTGTTCTCTCTCTTACCGTCGTTCAGACGGTATCGGATCATGAGGTCTAAAACCAACAGGCTCAGAGACAGTTTCTATCTACAAGACATCAGACTGCTGACCACATGAACTGGCCTGACCACCTGCTCTGATTCTCCATAACTTAGCACACACACATTCATGCTACACACACACACACACACACACACACACATCACAACTGCTGCTACCATTATACTGCTCAGTTTATACACTGCCTCCCATCCCCCCTTCCCCAAAACACAAGTAAATATTGGACTATAAATGGTACTTCTGCTAAAATATTTATTATTTTGAGCCATTGACTTTATGTTTCGTATTCTGATATTTTCATCTTTCTTATTGTTGTTTCATTGTCGAGAAGGAACCTGAAAGTAAGCATTTCTTTGCAGACATTCACCTGACTATGTCTTTGGTCTTGTTGCCAATGTGCTTGAGATCCAGGCTGAGGCGCAGGCCATCCAGTGGCAAGTCCCACAGCCGGCTCAGCTTGCCCATCTCGTCAGGGAAGGAGCGCAGGCCGCCATTACGGCTCAAGTCGAGAGAGGTCAGCTCCTCCAGCAGGCCGATCTGAGGAGGGACCTGAAACCGACAGGGGTGAAAAGGTCAATAATACTACTGATAGTAGTGTTAAAATATATGTAACCTTTTTATTCTCCTTGAGATAACATATATTTTACAAGAGACCTGTTCTAGAGAGAACATGCAGTTTATGATGGAGGTGTGAGAAGCATTGAGTACTGTTTTGTCCCTGTTCACCATATATGACCGTTTTAATGGTAGTTAGTTAGAGTGACTGGTGCTAACAAATGTCACATATTTATAGTGACACGTGTGATCACTTTGGCGTCTGCTAAATGACCATGTTAATGAAATATTAATAAGATTAATAAATAAATGCTGACCTCTGTGAGCTTATTGTCACTCAGGTGTAGTTTCTCCAGTCTGGCCCACTTGTAAACTTCAGGTCCACTCAGGTCCAGCACTCCGATGCGGTTCTGACTGAACATGAGCTCCCGCAGGTTGACCGATGCCCAGGCGCACGGCCCCGGTAAAACTGTGATGTCATTGGTCCTCATATCCACGGACCGTAAACTGAAAGCAAAGAAAGCAAGGACGAGTCGTATTGAATCTCAAGTCAGATACATTTTT
Source organism: Oncorhynchus kisutch (assembly GCF_002021735.2). NCBI lineage: Eukaryota > Metazoa > Chordata > Actinopteri > Salmoniformes > Salmonidae > Oncorhynchus > Oncorhynchus kisutch. Next base: position 46,457,564 of record NC_034195.2, read on the forward strand.
GCACACTAATAAGCAGTTTTTACTCAAATAATAGTTAACTAATAAACGCCTTCTACAACAATGTAGTTGCCTTCACTAAAACATCAAACTTACTTTGGAAGATCCAGAACGGCTTGAGGAATGGTAGTGAAACTGTTATGTGATAACTTCAGAGTTGTTATCTTTGAGGGAAGATGTGACAGCGAACCTATGACAGCAGAAACACAAAACACAATGTCATACAATGAATATGTTCTTATGTCGCTACATACACAAATTAACTGTTTATCTAGAATTAACAACATTTATTAATTTGTCTGGCAATACTTTTTCTAGAAATCGGTTTGACTTGAATGACTTTCACAGATATGCCTAATAATTGTACCAAATAATAATCCATTGTAAGACAGCATTGGAGAACTAGTACAGACCCCATGTTCTGTCAGCATTAAAAAGGATTAAGTAAGTAACTGCGTTACCATGTACTTACTGAGATGGTTGGTACAAGCACTGAAGTTCTCTAGTTTGGGGCAGCCAGACAGGAAGTCACGTGAGATGCTCTCCACACTGTTCTTACTGATGTCTAGGAGCTTCATTTCCAGAAGACACAGAGGAGACCACAGCTCACTCATTCTGTTCCTACAGGAGAGGAAAAGGTGTAGAGACAAGGTTATATTTATGATATTTTATGTCACATATTTGGGTTCAAATCAGAGTAGTTTTCTTTCTAATATTTTGAGGATTTAATTGAACCTGTCTAGTGCCAGATGGGTCAAATGTACATGTTTGACAAAAAATAAACACCAATTCCTGCTTTGTAATTATTTATAATATAATTTTGTGCCTATTACACAGCTAAAGTAAAACATTCAGCAGTGATCCAAAGAACTCCATTTCCCATCATACCCCTCGAGGGACAGCTCCTCCAGTCGCTCCATGGCCCGGCCCAGCTGGTGGGGGAAGGTGGTGATGTGGTTGTAGGACAGGTTGAGTTGCCGTAGCGACGGGCAGGTGACGGCGGGGTCAAGGGTCAGAAGCGGGCCGACACAGTTACGTGACACGTTGAGCATGGTCAGTGAGGGCAGGGCCAGAAGCTCTGCCGGCAACGACTGCAACTGGTTGCCTTGGAGATCCAGACGTGTCAGACTCTTCAAGCTCTAAGAAGTATAATTATTATTATTTTGAAGTATTAAATAAATCATCGCAACAATAAATTATATAAAATTATGAATATTTTTTTTAGATACTGACAAGATTCTGTAGATTAACCGAACATTGAATTCCCCAACATTTTTACATTTTGCATCATCTATTCAACATTGAAGCATTGTGAACAGACCCCACACCTCACACAGCCCAGAGGGGAACTCTGATAGGCTGTTCTGGCTCAAGTCTAGTCGATACAGGTGCTCCAGCTGCTGTCGGACAGAACCCTCGCCCAACAAACACGACACAGAGTCCAGCTCATTCCCTGATAGGTCCAGCAGGCGGATCCACTCTCTGTCCCCGACCAGAGGGGAGGAGTTATACCCAGAGCTCAAGACTGGGGAGTGAATACCTGCAGTAGAAACAATAGAAATAATGGATAACCATTGATATGATACCATTGATATTTTGAACAAGGGCAAGTAAAACTAATGTATTGTAAGTACCTTTCTGGTTAGGGGTTGTCCTGCCATACCTCCTCTGAAGTGGCTCGTTGAGCTCAACCTCACCCTGGACTCCCTTCGGATGGATACAGGACTGTTTGATTGGTTAGTAAATTAATTGGTTTAATTGGTAAATTGATTGGCACATATCTTAATTAATTCATTTATTGAAAGAGAGCAAGAAAGAGAGAGGGGGACAGTTAAGTTTTTTCTCTGAAATAGAGTAAGTAAAAAAAAAAAAAAATATTTCTATGGGTCGTAAGGAAGATAACCCACCTCGGAGCTAAAGTGCCTGCGACGCCCGTTCTTCCTCTTCTGTGACCCTGCCTTCCACTCCTCTGACAAATCATTGGTGGACAGTGCCAACAAAAGCGAATCACTTCCTGTGAAAATAAGGAGACATCCAGTAAGCAAGACATTCCCAAAATAAGGCAACTGTGGCCAATAATTAACAGTCACCAAATTAGCTATTATAATCTCAGCAAAAAAAGAAATGTCCCTTTTTCAGGACCCTGTCTTGCAAAGATAATTCGTAAAAATCAAACTAACTTCACAGATCTTCATTGTAAAGGGTTTAAACACTGTCCAATTCAACAATTAATGAACATGCACCTGTGGAACGGTCGTTAACACACTAACAGCTTACAGACGGTAGGCAATTAAGGTCACAGTTATGAAAACTTAGGACACTAAAGAGGCCTTTCTACTGACTCTGAAAAACACCAAAAGAAAGATGCCCAGGGTCCCTGCTCATCTGTGTGAACGTGCCTTAGGCATGCTGCAAGGAGGCATGAGGACTGCAGATGTGGCCAGAGCAATAAATTGCAATGTCCGTACTGTGAGACGCCTAAGACAGCGCTACAGGGAGACAGGACAGACAGCTGTGGCAGACCATGTGTAACAACACCTGCACAGGATCGGTACTGCCAAACATCACACCTGTGAGACAGGTACAGGATGGCAACAACAACTGCCCTAGTTACACCAGGAATGCACAATCCCTCCATCAGTGCTCAGACTGTCCGCAATAGGCTGAGAGAGGCTGGATTGAGGGCTTGTAGGCCTGTTGTTAGGCAGGTCCTCACTAGACATCGTCTCCTATGGGCACAAACCCACCTTCGCTGGACCAGACAGGACTGGCAAAAAGTGCTCTTCACTGATGAGTCACGGTCTTGTCTCACCAGGGGTGATGGTCAGATTTGCGTTTATCGTCAAAGGAATGAGCGTTACACGAGGCCTGTACTCTTGAGCGGGATCGATTTGGAGGTGGAGGGTCAGTCATGGTCTGGGGCGGTGTGTCACAGCATCATCGGACTGAGCTTGTTGTCACTGCAGGCAATCTCAACGCTGTGCGTTACAGGGAAGACATCCTCCTCCCTCGTGGTACCCTTCCTGCAGGCTCATCCTGACATGACCCTCCAGCACGACAATGTCACCAGCCATACTGCTCGTTCTGTGCAAGACAGGAACGTTAGTGTTCTGCTATGGCCAGCGAAGAGCCCGGATCTCAATCCCATTGAGCACATCGGGGACTTGTTGGATCGGAGGGTGAGGGCTAGGGCCATTCCCCCAAGAAATGTCTGGGAATTTGCAGGTGCCTTGGTGGAAGAGTGGGGGAACATCTCACAGCAAGAACTGGCAAATCTGGTGCAAATGAGGAGATGCACTGCAGTACTTAATGCAGCTGGTGGCCACACCAGATACTGACTGTTACTTTTGATTTTGACCCCCCCCCCCTTTGTTCAGGGACACATTATTCAATTTCTGTTAGTCACATGTCTGTGGAACTTGTTCAGTTTATGTCTCAGTAGTTGAATCTTATGTTCATACAAATATTTACACATGTTAAGTTTGCTGAAAATAAATGCAGTTGACAGTGAGAGGATGTTTCTTTTTTGCTAAGTTTATTAGATACCAAATAACCTTGTTTAACTTGTGGTTATTTTTTACCAAGTGATTCCATTGTGATTATCAAGAGTGAGTAAAAAGTTTGAAATAAACATGAATTGAACGTTGACAAGGAGCGCTGTTCTGTGTGTCTCATGGTCCTCACCGTCACTCTCCATATCGTCGTTGAAGACCAGACTGTCCTCTAAAGACAGGAAGCTGGAGTCATCACTCTCGTCTGACATGTACCCAGAGGTAAGGCAGGGGTCAGCTAGAGACCTGGGGGTGGAGGGGGTAGGGGTCGTCTTACCCCTCTGGAAAGATAACACGTACCGAGCTAAACATGTACCCTTACCTGAAAACACAACAGAGAACACCCATCCTTTATCCCAGGTTTTTAACCCAAATACATATGCACACGTACAGTACATAACAAAATAAATGTTCTATTCATTCTAGATTGGAAATGTGTAGGCAATATGATAGTTACAGCTTTCCTTCAAATAAGATATAGAGATCTACAGGAGAATCTAAGGAGAGTCTATAACTGGAAATCAGCATCAGTGACTAGACTCACTTGTGCTGGAGGGTAGACTGTTGGCGCGACCTCGTTCAGCGAGCAGGGGGCTGAGCCAGGCAGCATCCACCCGACCCAGCCTGAACCCCCCCAGACAGAGGGCATTGTTGTTCAGGTCCAGCCCCAGACGCCCCAGTAGCTGGATGACCGCAGGGCCGTCCCCACGACGCACGCTGGCCCCCAGGGCCCCACGCAGGTGCTGCTCATGGACCCCTCGGCTGAGAAGCAGCACCACAAGCTGCAGAGGCCCGCCCTGCTCACACACCTGGGAGGGGATGCAGTGGGGAAGTGGTTGAGCAATTTAGAAAATGTTTTGGGCCTGAAAGACACAAGAGTTACCTCTGCTGCAAAGGATAAGTTCATGATTCCATGTGTTATTTCATAGTTTATGTCTTCACTATTATTCCAAAATGTAGAAAATAATAAATATAAAGAAAAACCTTTGAATGAATAGGGGTGTCCAAACTATTGACTGGTAATGTACATACAGTTGAAGACGGAAGTTTACATACACTTAGGTTGGAGTCATTAAAACTAGTTTTTCAACCACTCCACAAATTTCTTGTTAACAAACTATAGTTTTGGCAAGTCAGTTAGGACATCTACTTTGTGCATGACACAAGTAATTTTTCCAACAATCCAACAATTTTTCCAACAATCCGGGTTGGTGCCCCCCCTTGGGTTGTGCCGTGGCGGAGATCTTTGTGGGCTATACTCGGCCTTGTCTCAGGATGGTAAGTTGGTGGTTGAAGATATCTGTCTAGTGGTATGGGGGCTGTGCTTTGGCAAAGTGGGTGTAGTTATATCCTGCCTGTTTGGTCCTGTCTGGGGGTACAGTGTCACAGTGTCTCCCGACCCCTCCTGTCTCAGCCTCCAGCATTTATGCTGCAGTAGTTTATGTGTCGGGGGGCTAGGGTCAGTCTGTTATATCTGGAGTATTTCTCCTGTCTTATCCGATGTCCTGTGTAAATTGAAGTATGCTCTCTCTAATTCTCTTTCTTTCTCTCAGAGGACCTGAGCCTTAGGACCATTCCTCAGGACTACCTGGCCTGATGCCTCCTTGCTGTCCCCAGTCCACCTGGCCGTGCTGCTGCTCCAGCTTCAACTGTTCTGCCTGCGGCTATGAAACCCTGACCTGTTCACCGGACATGCTACCTGTCCCAGACCTGCTGTTTTCAACTCTCTAGAGACAACAGGAGCGGTAGAGATACTCTGAATGATCGGCTTTGAAAAGCAGGAGGAGGGACTGGTGCACTTCACAAAATAGATGGCTTCATGAGGGAGGAAAATTGTGTGGATATATTGAAGCAACATCTCAAGACATCAGTCAGGAAGTTAAAGCTTGTTCGCAAATGGGTCTTCCAAATGGACAATGACCCCAACTATACTTCCAAAGTTGTGGTAAAATGGCTTAAGGACAACAAAGTCAAGGTATTGGAGTGGCCATCACAAAGCCCCAACCTCAATCCCATAGAAAATATGTGGGCAGAACTGAAAAAGCGTGTGCAAGCAAGGAGGCCTACAAACCTGACTCAGTTACACCAGCTCTGTCAAGAGGAAAGGGCCAAAAGTCACCCAACTTATTGTGGGAAGCTTGTGGAAGGCTACCCAAAATGTTTGACCCAAGTTAAACAATTTCAAGGCAATGCTACCAAATACTAATTGAGTGCATATAAAATTCTGACCCACTGGGAATGTGATGAAAGTAAAGCTGAAATAAATCATTCTCTCTACTATTATTCTGACATTTCACATTCTTAAAATAAAGTGGTGATCCTAACTGACCTAAGACAGGGAATGTTTACTTGGATTAAATGTCGTGAATTGTGAAAAACTGAGTTTAAATGTATTTAGCTAAGGTGTATGTAAACTTCCAACTTCAACTGTACATACACACATACACATACAGGCGTACACACACACACAAATCATATTTCATCAGATCCCCATAGAGATCATTGCTGACCTGGTATATGAGCGACTCGGTCTTGGTCTTCTTGTTGATGTCGGCTCCTAGCTGGATGAGACACTCAGCCATGAGCACATCCCCGTCCTTACAGGCCTTCTCCAGCATACTGTACCTCAGCTCTGCATCGCCACACATCTTGGACAGGGACAGGCATGCAGCCTTACGCAGCTGGGAGAGCTAGAGGAAGAGGAAGACAGAGTGTCTGACAGATCAATCAACCTGCATGTGTACTCTACTGTATGCTTATTGTTATTGTTCAATTTATGGTTATTTTGACCCTTGGTTATTGTTGTTACTGTTGTCCCGTTGACAATTTTGATTCTCATTTTTATATTGTAAATATCCACAATACGCTTTGGCAATATGTACATCGTTATGTCATGCCAATAAAGCAAATTGAATTGAGAGAGAGAGGTGGGGGGATAATGGGGGGAGAAGGGGAAGTTATGAGATGAGTAAGGAAGGAAGAAGACCAAGGATTACAGAGTATGAGAACAGACACACAGAAACACACACGCTTACCGGGTAGCTGTACCGGTCAGGTGGTCCTTCTTTGAGCTGGAGGAAGATCTCTCTGTCAAAGCCTTCCCTCTGCAGCTCCCCTGCTGCCCCTGAGCAGGCATCCAGCATTCGGAGGGCCACCTGGAACCCCTATTTAGTAAAAAAAAAAAATGTGTGTCATTAATTGAAATAACTGGAAATCTTCTAGACAAATATGGCTTTGAGGACCATAGAGGATTTACTCACCTTTAACAGCATCTCTGTGTCCTCCCTGTACTGCAGGAGACTGGTAACGAGAACAGACGCCAGGACGGGAACTATCATTCTGGACAGCTTCTTCTTAGACACAAGGCAGTAGAGGAGGTTTAGACCCCAGTAGTGTATTTCTATTGAAGAGGCAGGAAGGGAGTCAGTGTAGTTCTATTGAAGAGGCAGGAAGGGAGTCAGTGTATTTATATTGAAGAGGCAGGAAGAGAGTCAGTATAGTTCTATTAAAGAGGCATGAAGGGAGTCAGTGTAGTTCTATTAAAGAGGCAGGAAGGGAGTCAGTGTAGTTCTATTGAAGAGGCAGGAAGGGAGTCAGTATAGTTCTATTAAAGAGGCATGAAGGGAGTCAGTGTAGTTCTATTAAAGAGGCAGGAAGGGAGTCAGTATATTTCTATTGAAGAGGCAGGAAGGGAGTCAGTGTAGTTCTATTAAAGATGCAGGAAGGGAGTGAGTGTCTTTATATTGAAGAGGCAGGAAGGGAGTCAGTGTATTTCTATTGAAGAGGCAGGAAGGGAGTCAGTGTAGTTCTATTAAAGAGGCAGGAAGGGAGTCAGTGTAGTTCTATTAAAGAGGCAGGAAGGGAGTCAGTGTAGTTCTATTAAAGAGGCAGGAAGGGAGTCAGTGTAGTTCTATTAAAGAGGCAGGAAGGGAGTCAGTGTAGTTCTATTAAAGAGGCAGGAAGGGAGTCAGTGTAGTTCTATTGAAGAGGCAGGAAGGGAGTCAGTGTATTTATATTGAAGAGGCAGGAAGGGAGTCAGTGTAGTTCTATTAAAGAGGCAGAAAGGGAGTCTGTGTATTTATATTGAAGAGGCAGGAAGGGAGTCAGTATAGTTATATTAAAGAGGCAGGAAGGGAGTCGGTGTATTTATATTGAAGAGGCAGGAAGGGAGTCAGTGTAGTTCTATTAAAGAGGCAGGAAGGGAGTCGGTGTATTTATATTGAAGAGGCAGGAAGGGAGTCAGTGTAGTTCTATTAAAGAGGCATGAAGGGAGTCAGTGTAGTTATATTAAAGAGGCAGGAAGAGGCAGGAAGGGAGTCAGGAGTCAGAGCCTTTATGTCTCTGCTTTACTTGTCTTTATTCACGTTACTTGACAGGGACAATGCACATTGATCGCCATTTCTGGAAACGTGCCAGATTTAGCAAGCAGTGTAACTTCTCTCTCTCACCTCGTTCCCTAGGGAACATCTGTAGTGTGTGCAGCACAGTGTCTATCGCCCCCTGTTGACAGAGCAGGTCTACAGCACCGGAGCAGTCAGCCAGGGCAGACAGAACACGCAGGCCACACTCCTGGATGGCTGCACTGCTAATAAACTACCTCACAAACAACAAAAAGGTATATATTTTAAGGTGAGTCTATTATTAACAAGGATAACTGAATTCTAGGGACCAGGGATTGTATTCCTAAATTGTCTCAGATTAGGAGTGCTGATCTAGTAACAGTTTTAGGATATGCCTTTTAGATCACAATTGATAGGATTACAGCGACAGGGTGGACCTGATCCTTGATCAATACTGCTACTGAGATGCTTTGTAAACACGGGCCCTGATTTGAACAGGGAATGAATTGCATGGGGTGATATGATTACCCTGTTGAGTGTTTCTAGGTAGACTGTGTGGGCCCCCTCCACCACACTCTGGTTCTTCTGCACCCTCAGAGACACGTCCACTGTGTCTGGATCAGCCACAGACACACCGTGATCAGACACCCGCAAACTTCGATCTGCTCAAACACACAAAAAGATGACCAAAAATACATTCAGATTTCATTATCTAAATACAGCTGGCTAAGACAAAAGGACTCTCTAGCAGTCTTGCTTTGGGCACTATGGCTGGAGCTTGATACACGTATGCACACGTATGCACACGTATGCACACTCGAAAATGCTTCAACACTTGTGAACACGTACACATACCTAAATACTTTAAAAACACATGTAAATACTGGAACACTTGTACACCATAAGTGTTGACTGTCTATGTGCGTCTCCTACCAGGACAGAGGAAGGCCAGGCTGGCCCTCAGAGCTTCCAGCTGGACCTCAGGTATGAAGTTATGGACCTTCATGGTCCTAAGGATCTGACCCATGGCCATGTCCAGTTCATCCAGACTGGCCATCCTACAGAGAGAGGCAAGGGACATGAGTAGTACCCTAGACCAGTGGTTCCCAACCCCCCCCCCCCCACCCCCAATAAAAACAATAATAATTTTAAGGAACTCAGTCAGACTTACTCTTGAAAATTGTAATAGTAGAATTCACAAGGTGCAATTTCCAAATTGGGAAGTGCATCATCAGTTCCTCTTTTTATGTTAGTCATTACATACCTTCGAACTAAAGCAGTGATTGTCAACCCGGAGTACTGATACCCCAAACTAACAAGTTTGGAACATACTGTTAACCTGTATTTATACTGAATATTCTCATTGCGATCAAATCTGTTTTGTAAGACAGACCTGTTCCACAAGAGAAACCTGCTCTGCAAGTAGGAACCTCTTCAGAAGTTGACTGATGTAATTATACTAAGCCCGCAACAGGAATGCGTAAATGTCAGTGGAAATCATGTCAGTTGAAATGATTCCTACCTTCCCTTGAAGAGCAGGTGGAGCAGTTTACATCCACCTGCGGAGACCTCTGGAGAGGACAGATGTCTCTTCATCATCTCCACCACGTTCACATGGAGGCCGTTGGACAACAACAGAGATCGCATTTTACCTGCAAACACACACACACACACTGTTAAATCTTCAGCAGTAATAGGCAGAGGCTGAAGCCTGACCTGACCGAATGTCACCTCAGACAGTTGATGGGTAGTAACAGGAGCTAGTCTGACTCACTATTGTAGGTGATGAGTGTTCCCATGGCGCTGGCAGCAGCCTGGAACACCCCAGGGGAGGAGGAGTGGAGCAGCATGGCAGCCATGATCTGTCTGTGGACTGGTGTCCTGGGGAGCACACCATCACTGTCAATCACAATACCAGCAAAATTGTAAACGCTTAAGCGAATGGTCGATGACAACACCATGAGGAAAGCTCATGCTCACGGACTACCTTCCGTCTTGCTCTTCTGTGGAATGGTGCCATGACTCGCTGCCATGCAATAGCAGGCTGTGTATGGCCCAACATGCAGCTTCCTAGGGGGGTGATGGTTAGAAACAGAAAGAGAGAGATGAGGACAGACAGAAAGAGGGAAGAGTAGTAGGACAGTGACTAAAATGTCAATACAAGACTAGCTAATAGATGATGTGTGATATAAAGTGCTGAGGACTTACCTGCACTGTGGAATCAGCAGCATGGACCTCCAGAGCTCTGCAGCAGGCCTCCATCCAGCACAACCCCACATCATCCACCACCTCCTCCTTACCTCTGTTCTCCTCCGCCTCTCCCTCCTCCATCCCTTCACTCACCACAGCTTTGCTCTGCACTATGGTTTCAGCTGAGTGGACGAGAAACAGGAAACAACAGTGATGAGCCAGGTGTGAAGAAAGATGTGTGTGTGTGTTTCAAGTTTCATTAGCCGTATCTACGAGTGGTATACACCGTCCAACAAAATGCTTACAACAATAAGAGGTAATAAAATATGAGAATATGGCCTCCAGAGTGGAGCAGCGGTCTAAGACACTGCAGTGCTTGATCCGTCACTACAGATCCGGGTTCGATCCCGGGCTGAGGCCCAGCGTCGTCCGGGTTAGGGGAGGGTTTGGCCAGCCGGGATGTCCTTGTCCCATCGCGCTCTAGCGACTCCTGTGGCGGGCAGGGCGCAATGCACACTGACATGGTCACCAGTTGGACGGTGTTTCCTCCGACACATTGGTGCGGCTGGCTTCCGGGTTAAGCGAGCTTGGCAGGGTCATGTTTCGGAGGACGCATGGTTCTCGACCTTCGCCTCTCCTGAGTCAGTACGGGAGTTTCAGCGATGGGACAAGACTGTAACTACCAATTGGATACCACAAAATTGGGGAGAAAAAATAAAATAAATAAATACAAAATAAGAAGAATATGAACATAAAGTTAAAAATATTAAATATTTTAAGTAAAGGCACAATTTATAGTCCAATATTTACTTCTGCTTTGAGGAAGGGGGGGGGGGGCTAGTGTATAAACTGAGCAGTATAATAAGAGTCAGGTAGCAACAGTTGTGATGTGTGTGTAGCATGAATGTATATATGTGGGTGTGTGTGTGTGTGTGTCTGTGCTAAGGTGTGGAGAATCAGAGCAGGTGGTCAGGCCAGTTTAAGTGTTCAGCAGTCTGATGGCTTGTAGATAGAAACTGTCTCTGAGCCTGTTGGTATCACACCTCATGATCCGATACCGTCTAAACGATGGAAGGGAGAGAACAGCTTGTGACTAGGCTGTGTGGGGTCCTTGATGATGCTGTGGGCCATCCTCAGGCACTGTTCTGAGTAGATGTCCTAAATGGGTGGGAGCACAATCCTAGTGATGCACTGGGCCGTCTTCACCACCCCCTGGAGGGTCTTGTGGTCGTGGATGGAGCAATTCCCATACCAGGCCGTGGTACAACCGGCAGGATGCTCTCGATGGTGCAGCGGTAGTATTTGGAGAAGATCCAGGACGGCATCCTGAATTTCTTCAGGTGCCTTAGGAAATAGATGTTGCTACCTCTTGACAACTTAGAACTTGTGACTCTTTTTTACTGCTGTCCCGTTGATGTGGATTCGGGGCATATTCCCTCCTATGCTTCCTGAAGTCAACAATCAACTCCTCTGTTTTGCTGACATTGACGGACAGCTTGTTGTCATGACACCACAATGCCAGTTCACTTACCTCCTCCCTTTAGGCTGACCTGTTGTCCTTATAGGCCTAAAACCGTGGTGTAGTCAACAAACTGTGTGTGTGTATGTGTGTGTGTGTGTGTGTACTCACTGAGGGCAGCCAGACAGGAGAGCGCAGCAGCTTGTAGAGTGGCGTTCTCAGGGTAAGTCAAACAGGCTCTTACAGTGACCCTATGCACCCCATTCAGCACCAGAATACTACAATATCTTTCTGAAAGAGATACATTGAACTATTGGTGAGGGGTGTGTTTGTGGTGTCCGGGGGGGTTTCCCCAGACTCATCGCTTAACTTTACAGCAAGTTGCAGGGACTGCCATGTGGCTGAAAAACAAATAAAGTATTTTGGCTCTAAATCCTACTGCTCATGACCTCTGACCCTGAAACTGACCTGATGTAAACTTCCTGAACAGACAGCAGCCGACCTCCTGCAGTGCCTCGACCTCTGGGAACGACTCCATGGCTCCAGCCACCACACTGTAACACCTCTCTCCCCCTGACATCAGGATCTCCACGTTACTGGCTGTGATTGATTGATTGAATGATAGATTAATACTTCATTGATCCCCAAAGAGAAACTCAATGTCAGCAGCAAATGAAACAGACAAGTAGGGTTGCCAAATTCTGGTAACTTTCTGAAAAGTCCCAGATTTTCCAGAAATCCAGGTTGGAGCCTGGAGGATTACTTATTACCTCCTCATTCCAACTAGGATTTCTGGCAAACCTGGATATTTTGAGAAAGTTGCCAGAATTGTGCAACCCTACAGAAAAGAAAACACAAAAAAGAACACAATCTGAAAAAGAAGTGGCATGATACACGAGGTACACAGACGTCAGAGAACAACAACAACAACATGGTGATTTCCCATACCACACAGAAAACAGGCTTGACATTGGGTCAACTCAAATGAAGATAATCATTGTGAGGAGTGAGACAAGAACCTAACTATATATTTACTGAGAAAATCTACCAATCTTCGAGAAAAGGCTCAAATCTAATTAATTGTTTTCAGTGGGCCTAGCAGCCAGAATATAAATTATAAATCATTTATTTGGTCCCAGAAATACTGTCCGAGAAAGGAATGTGAGAAAAATAAGAGAAAAGCAGCAAAGAGGGGTGGGGGTGGGGTAAACAGACATGTTTTGTATTCTTCTTCATTGGAGACTTACCAGGACCTGCTAGAGGAAGGAGTACCTTCATGGCCTGCAGAAACAGGTCTTCACTGTCATGAAAATGGTGGAGAGCACCTAGAACCACACTGTGGTCCTGGTTCTCCAGAAACTCTACCAGGTCGTCATCAGACACTGCCAACACAGAGATGCCCACAACATCAGTCAGAGTATGAAAGAGTATGCCTGAAAAATCCCAGGACACATAAAAAAAATCCCCAAAGGACTTCTTTGCAGATTTTGATAGCAAGGTAAAATCCCCAATTTGCAGTGACTAGATATCTCCACTGGTGACTAGGCATCTCCACTGGTGACTAGGCATCTCCACTGGTGACTAGGCATCTCCAGTGGTGACTAGGTATCTCCAGTGGTGACTAGGTATCTCCAGTGGTGACTAGGAATCTCCACTGGTGACTAGGAATCTCCACTGGTGACTAGGAATCTCCACTGGTGACTAGGAATCTCCACTGGTGACTAGGAATCTCCACTGGTGACTAGGAATCTCCACCGGTGACTAGGAATCTCCACCGGTGACTAGGAATCTCCACCGGTGACTAGGAATCTCCACCGGTGACTAGGAATCTCCACCGGTGACTAGGAATCTCCACCGGTGACTAGGAATCTCCACCGGTGACTAGGAATCTCCACCGGTGACTAGGAATCTCCACCGGTGACTAGGAATCTCCACTGGTGACTAGGAATCTCCACTAGTGACTAGGTATCTCCACTAGTGACTAGGTATCTCCACTAGTGACTAGGTATCTCCACTGGTGACTAGGTATCTCCACTGGTGACTAGGTATCTCCACTGGTGACTAGGAATCTCCACTGGTGACTAGGTATCTCCACTGGTGACTAGGTATCTCCACTAGTGACTAGGTATCTCCACTGGTGACTAGGTATCTCCACTAGTGACTAGGAATCTACACTGAGTGAACAATACATTAAGAACACCTGCTCTTTCCATGACATTGACTGATCAGGTGAATCCAGGTGAAAACTATGATCCCTTATTGATGTCACTTGATAAATCCACTTTAATTAGTGTAGATGAAGAGGAGAAGACAGGTTAAACAAGGATTGTTAAGCTTCAAGACAATTGAGACATGGATTGTGTATGTGTGCACTTCAGAGGGTGAATGGGCAAGACAAAATATTGAAGTGCCTTTGAACGGGGTATGGTAGTAGGTACCAGGCACACCGGTTTGTGTCAAGAACTACAACGCTTCTGGGTTTTCACAATCAACAGTTTCCTGTGTCTATCAAGAATGGTCCACCACCCAAAGGCCACCCAGCCAACTTGACACAAATGCAGGAAGAATTGGAGTCAACATGGTCCAGCATCCCTGTGGAACGCTTGACACCTTGTAGAGTCCATGCCCTGACGAATTGAGGCTGTTCTGAGGGCAAAAGAGGAGGTGCAACTCAATTTTGGGAAGGTGTTCCTAATGTTTTCTAGACTCAGTGTATATCTCACCTCTGTCCAGTAGCAGCTGGAGACCACGGCAGCCCTGAATCTGAACCTCCTCACTGGAGGGGAAAGTCTTCATCCCCTCAACGATCAAACTAAACACATCCTCTTCCTCATCGCGAATCAACAACACGATCACATCTAGACACAGAGAAAAAAATCTGGTGACACTTGAATTGAATCTGACCCTGCAGTGCTAATGTTTAATCACTTGTTATAAGCATGTATGAGCCTTATTAATGTCTTGTCAAAAGGTTTCTATAATGTTGTGTATCAAAATATAGACTTATTTACACAGGATCATAGACATTTTTGATGCATTGCTTCGCTGGTGAAGGACACTTTCGCCCATAGAGGAACTGAAAGTGCCTAGGTTCACTTCCTACCTTGTAAATACCTCCCCCCCAAGGACAGTCCTGGAAACTCCTGTGCTGTGTGTGCACATTTCTGTCTCGCTTAACCTTCACTTAATACTGATACTGTACTGTCCCTTTGACTAAAGAGAGGGTTGGAGTGGTGGGGAGAAGGGACCATGTGACCTAATTCAATTTGCTGCATTCTAAGGGCTCCTTGGCAACCATGGGTATGATGTCATATCTATTACATGATCTGTCAATAACTGAAAATAATTGATTGAGGGCGGAAATCGACAGACAGAGCGACTTTAAGATGAGATACGCCGAGTTAGACAATATGATGAATTGATTATCTTGATGACAATAAATAGAGAGGACACTATTGGCCTGAGGGCTGGTAGTGGAGTACAGGTACAAGACATGGACAATTTAAACATTGTCTGATAGTATAATATACCACTTGTTGTTGCAGTTTCTGCCTGGAATGGGGGGGGGGGGGGGGGGGGGGGCTGCCATTCCTATCACTTGAGCACGATCGGAACATCCCCTCCTTACAGACACAAAGTGCAAAAACAAGTGATACACTGTCATGTTTGTCTGTTTACTGTACTCCACTACAAGCAACAAGTGATATGACGGTCACGTGTATATGCTATGTTTACAGTCCTTGAATTCCTAACAATAATGCCTTCAAGAGATTCTCCGGTACTTTTGTATCCTTTTTAGCCAGCAGTTCTGAAAGTAGAGCTCACTAGCCAAAGGTAGTCTCTGAAAATGTAGTACTGTCACATATTGTATGTTTTTTATTTTTTTATTTATTTTACCTTTATTTAACCAGGTAGGCAAGTTGAGAACAAGTTCTCATTTACAATTGCGACCTGGCCAAGATAAAGCAAAGCAGTTCGACAGATAAAACGACACAGAGTTACACATGGAGTAAAAACAAACATACAGTCAATAATGCAGTATAAACAAGTCTATATACAATGTGAGGTGAGAAGGGAGGTAAAGGCAAAAAAGGCCAAGATGGCAAAGTAAATACAATATAGCAAGTAAAATACTGGAATGGTAGTTTTGCAATGGAAGAATGTGCAAAGTAGAAATAAAAAAATAATGGGGTGCAAAGGAGCAAAATAAATAAATAAATTAAAATTAAATACAGTTGGGAAAGAGGTAGTTGTTTGGGCTAAATTATAGGTGGGCTATGTACAGGTGCAGTAATCTGTGAGCTGCTCTGACAGTTGGTGCTTAAAGCTAGTGAGGGAGATAAGTGTTTCCAGTTTCAGAGATTTTTGTAGTTCGTTCCAGTCATTGGCAGCAGAGAACTGGAAGGAGAGGCAGATATTGTATGAAGGTACGCTCTTGTCGCAGTGTCTGTAGTTTTGCTGTAAGGCTGTGTTTACACAGATACACTACATTGTCAAAAGTAGGTGGACAACCCCTTCAAATTAGTAGATTTGGCTAATTCAGCCACACCCATTGCTGACAGATGTATAAAATCGAGCACACAGCCATGCAATCTCTATAGTCAAACATTGGCAATTGAATGCCTCGTACTTTAACTTAGTATACTGCAAAGAGCTACTGTATGTAGCTGCCGACGGCTCATTCTGAGGTTAACCTGGCACAGCATGCTGGTATCTTAATGTTCTTTTTGTTAGGAATCATTTGTGTGTACTAGACTGATCTAGTGACTTTTTAACAACTACCATAACATATTTCTAGTTGAGTGACTCTGCTCCCAGAAGTCTGTGGCCCGTTGCTATCTTGAGTCATGGGATGTGGGTGAAACTGTTGTAGAATGATCTCCAGATAGGAGAAAGATGTATTACATATTTATATAATAGCATATAAAAAAAGTTGACTAAGACCCAGTGGTCAAAGAAATAATTGCTGCATTAAACTTGCAAGAGGTAGTTCTTCTCCTGTCCTTTTCAAAATATGCTTTATTGTACCTGATCTGAGGAGCAGAGCCAGTGCCCTGAGCCCAACCATCATCACTCTGCAGTCTCCACTGTGCTGGGACAACACCTTAAGGATCTGCCTGGAAATCATACACAGGGTAAAACATAGTGGGGCGAGCACATATAAAATCACACATGTGCACACAAACACACAAATAGTATGCACGTGCACACACACAATTTTCTATTCAGTTTTTGCACCAACAGCACTGAACAGTGTCTTAACAATAGGTTTCTTTTGCATTTGTGCCCTTTCAATTCCCTGTGTGGCTTTGGACTTCCTTCCTTGTGGTTCCTGTACAGACAGAACGTAACAACAAAACAAGGACAACTCCTCCTACCCACAAATACCCTCAATACCCTGAGTTAGCTGGATGAACACATACTGCAAGGACATACAGTGCATTCGGAAAGTATTCAGACCCCTTGACTTTTTCCACATTTTGTTACGTTACAGCCTTATTCTAAAATGGATTAAATCATTTTTTCCCCCTCATCAATCTCTACACAATACCCCATAATGACAATGCAGAAACTTAAATAAAAAATAAAAAAACATTTTTGCAAATGTATTAAAGACAAAAAACGGAAATATCACATATACATAAGTATTCAGACCGTTTACTCAGTACTTTGTTGAAGCATCCTTGGTAGCGATTACATCCTTGAGTCTTCTTGGGTATGACGCTACAAGCTTGGCACACCTGTATTTGAGGAGCTTCTCCCATTCTTCTCTGCAGATCCACTCAAGCTCTATCAGGTTGGAATGGGTGAGCGTCGCTGCACAGCTATTTTCAGTTCTCTCCAGAGATGTTCAATCAGGTTCAAGTCCGGACTCTAGCTGGGCCACTCAAGGACATTCAGAGACTTGTCCTGAAGCCACCCCTGCGTTGTCTTGGCTGTGTGCTTAGGGTCATTGTCCTGTTGGAAGGTGAGCATTCACCCTGTCTGAGATTCTGAGCGCTCTGGAGCAGGTTTTCATCAAGGATCTCTCTGTACTTTGCTCCGTTCATCTTTCCCTTGATTCTGACTAGTCTCCCAGTCTCTGCTGCCGAAAAACATCACCACAGCATGATGCTGCCACCACTATGATTCACAGTAGGGATGGTGCCAGGTTTCCTCCAGATGTGACGCTTGGCATTCAGCCCAGTTCAATCTCTGTTTCATCAAACCAGAAAATGTTGTTTCTCATGGCCTGAGAGTCTTCAGGTGCCTTTTGGCAAACTCCAAGCGGGCTGTCATGCGCCTTTTACTGAGTAGTGGCTTCCGTCTGGCCACTCTACCATAAAGGCCTGATTGGTGGAATGCTGCAGAGATGGTTGTGCTTCTGGAAGGTTCTCCCATCTCCACAGAGGAACTCTGGAGCTCTGTCAGTGACCATTGGGTTCTTGGTCACCTCCCTGACCAACACCCTTCTCCCCCGATTGCTCAGTTTGGCCGGGCGGCCAGCACAAGGAAGAGTCTTGGTGGTTCTAAACTTCTTCCATTTAAGAATGATGGAGACATTTGTTGGTACCCTTCCCCAGATCTTTGCCTCAACACAATCCTGTCTCGGAGATGTACAGACAATTCCTTCGACCTCAAGGCTTGGTCTTTGCTCTGACATTCACTGTCAACTGTGGGACCTTATATAGACAGGTGTGTGCCTTTCTAAATTATGTCACTGAATTTACCACAGGTGGACTCCAATCAAGTTGTAGACACATCTCAAGGATGATCAATGGAAACAGGATACACCTGAGCTCAATTTAGAATCTCATAGCAAAGGGTCTGAATACTTATGTAAATAAGGTATTTCTGTTTTGTATTTTTAATAGATTTGCTAAAATTTCAACAAAAAAACAGTTATTTCTTTGTCATTATGGGGTATTGTGATGTCATTATGGGGTATTGTGTGTAGATTGATTGGGGAAATGTTTTATTTAATCCATTTTAGAATAAGACTGTAATGTAACAAAATGTGTAAAAAGTCAAGGGGTCTGAATACTTTCCGAAAGCACTGTAAGGGGGTCTTCCACTACTTACTGATGCACTCCAAGTACCTCCCAGTCTTTCCCTGCTCCCAGGGGCCTGACCAGTGAGTCCAAGGTGGAAGGACATATCTCCATCAGCCGACACAGCAACGACCATCCCACCTACAGGGAAAATTGATATTTTATAAATAAACTGTATACTGTATAAATAAAATCACTGGTAACACTTTACAAGACAGTGTACATATTCCTGTAAGTCTAGTCAAGTACAGTTTAAGTACAGCGTAACAACAAGTCATTAGAATATCTCACACTAGAGCTTGAATGTAAAGTGTGACCCTGACAGATGAGGTCATGTGACCCAAGCAGGTGTTTAGTCACACTCCTATCCAGGCCTTCTGTTTGATTAGTACTACAGTACAACTGTATTATATGTGTAAAGACAATAGCGCTCAGCTGGCTGATGATCAGTGAGTTGTGATAATGGGTTACCTGTTGCACCCCTCTGCTGTTGCTGTAAGTCGACAACACCACCATAAGAGGCACATGGACATCTTTATCCTCAAATAGCTCTGCTGCTGACAGGAAAGATTAGAGGAGAGACAGGGGAGAGGGGATTGACAGGGGAGAGGAGTGACAAGGGAGAGGAGAGAGAAAGGAGAGACAGGGGAGGAGAGACAGAGGGGAGGAGAGACAGGGGAGGAGAGAAAGGGGAGGAGAGACAGGGGAGGAGAGAGGAGAGGAGAGACAGGGGAGGAGAGACAGAGGAGAGGAGAGACAGGGGAGAGGAGAGACAGGGGAGAGGAGAGATAAGGGAGAGGAGAGATAAGGGAGAGACAGGGGAGGAGAGATAAGAGAAATAGTGGAGAGACGGGAGAGATAAGAGAGACAGAGGAGAGAAGAGAAAGTGGAGGAGAGACAGGAGAGGAGGAGAGGGACAGAAGAGACAGAGGAGACAGAGGAGAGGGACAGGAGAGACAGAGAGGGGAGGGAGAGGAGAGGGACAGGAGAGGAGAGGAGAGCAGAAGAGGGAATGACATGTTCTTTCAGTTCAATAACGAGCTCATTTATATTTTTGACTGGGTGCAACTTCAACAATTGCCTGGCTTAGATAGATGAGAATAACAGAAGTCTGAAATTGACACTTTGTACATATAAACATCTGTCCTACAGAAAGTACACTGCATAGAGATTAAACACAAATGCACAATCAGTAGGAAACTATAAATTGGTATACATGATGGAAAATAGTATTAAATATTCTAGAAATAACTATAATGTATGGTTTATTACCACAGTCATCAGTGTGCGCCAGGAAAAGAAGGTCTTGGATGATCTGAACCAGGGTACTCAACTGCTTCCCCTCCTGTAGGTTTTTCAATCTCACTAATAGTTTTTTCAATCTTTCTTCCAGTTCTTCCTTGTTAACCATTGTATTTGATATGTTGTTCGATAAATGACGACTTTAAATGCATGTATCTATAGTTACAATCCTCCAAAAGCGACAGTGGACTACATGAAAAGCAACAACGTTGCACTGATACTGTCACTTGCAGCCATTGAAGACACACTAACAATGTAACTGAACGCATAGCATAATACGGCAGCTGACCCAAACTTAGAAGTTGTCGTACTAGTATTTCTGAAATTCCATTCGACAAGATCCTCTTTTTTAATGTAGGCTGTGGAGGTTGTTTCGACTTAGGAATTCAAAGAAGTTCCCCATGTAAGATACAGCCAGGCGTGACTCCTTCCCTCGCCAATCGTCAGATGAATCATGTGACGACTTCAGTAAAACTACCCGTTTGGTAGCATAGCCTAGAGCAGACAGCAGCGGAGTCAGCTGTTTGGCTACAGTCCAGAAAACTTGCTCCAAAGATTATCGTCCGTAAAGGTAATATTTTCTTATAAACTGGTCGTTGTGTTATTCTGAAAGCGCAGCTGTAGCCTACTTCCTTCTGGGGAAAAACTCCAAAAGGCGTGTGATGAGTTTCAAACTTTCAACTGAGCATTTACAGTTCTTTGCATATTCACTGATAGATACGCGACTAGGATAGGACTGGAAGCGGAGCTAGGCCAGTCTGTGCGGTCGTCACTAGTTACCACAGCCACAAAGTAGGCTATTTCTACAGTTTTCGTCTTACAATGTGATGTTAAACCTAACCACACTACTAACGTTATGCCTAACATTAAATTAAGACCATAAAGCAACAACAATTCCAGCATTTTTATGTTATAGACAATTTTGACTTTGTGGCTGTGGTAACTGGTGGAAATCACTGTCTGGGCGTTCCAATTGTTCTATGAATCAATGCGTAATGCGCCATTCAACGAATCACTTTACGGCACACGACCAGTCACAAGGGTCGTAACTAGTTCCTCTATCTCGTAACTAGTTACCACAGCCATAAAGTAATAAACACCGCCTATTTCTACAATGTATATTTGTGAAAGACCAAAAATCGAATGTTTTGTTGTCATGGATTTTTACGATTTAGCCCATTTTGACTTTGTGAGAATTTGCTCTAACAAAGATTTTGTTCTCGCGCTTTGTCAAAGGGCTTCCCTATCCAGAGGTGCGCACACGTAGATATCCCTGCGCACCATTATTGATCAGTGAGACGTGATTGGGGTAGATGGATTGCCATGTATAAAAAAACAGTCTGCTTTAAGTTCTGTAACAGAGGGTCTGCTGTGGGTCTATTGGACATCATGCTGCTGACTGTGCAGCTTAGGCATATGTTTAGCTGTTTAACTAGGCCTATCTTGAAAAGTTGATTCAGCTAATACTTGTTTGTGAGTTAATTTCCTTTTTTGGATTTGTACATATAGTTTTATTTAGTATATTCGTCATCCATTCAGTATAATAGACATCCTGCACTCAGTCTCCCATCCGCTCACCTCCCTTACCCGTAAGGGTCCGCTATTCTATATTTCATGTTTTTGGGGAAATAAGAAAACAGTAGCCTACAGACCTATTTCTTATTTCTCTATATAATATTTTGTGGTTGGGGAAAATGCTCCAAGTTGTTAGGCATACACAGCAATACATTCCGGGTTAGAAATTAGGAATGTGGCTTGGAATGTTATAACGTTGTTATAAACATGTTTGACTTTTCATGTGCGTATTCAGAGCTGATTTTATTCTAGCGTCATACATACCCTTCACTCAGTGACCAACCAAAATGGCTATCCCCTCCCCTCCATTTCACGCGTAAATTACCCGAGTGAATGGTAATCGAAACGGAGTTACCTGTATAGCCAGCCTACTCAGGTATCTATTTTTCTCTGCCCTGGTTGAACGTTTGTGAAGTTGTTTCTCTTTATGTCACTCAACAGAAACGACAATGAATACAATATGCGTAGTATGAGAAACCCCATGGGCGTCATGAGGAAGAAAGTGACGGACGACAGAGAGCGGCGGAGTCTCATCAGAGCGCGGTCTGAATCGAGCACCAACAACCCTGGCGTCACCGTCACCTCTGCCGCCGGCGAACCGGAGCTGGCCACCGACCAGGATGTCACACCGGTATTCGTGTACGTCTTGGCGTTTTTTTCTGCCCTGGGTGGCTTCCTTTTTGGCTATGACACCGGGGTGGTCTCTGGGGCTATGCTTCTCCTGAAAAAAGAAATGCATTTGA
The DNA here is from genome assembly GCF_002021735.2 of Oncorhynchus kisutch. Taxonomy (NCBI): domain Eukaryota; kingdom Metazoa; phylum Chordata; class Actinopteri; order Salmoniformes; family Salmonidae; genus Oncorhynchus; species Oncorhynchus kisutch. The sequence goes on from NC_034195.2 coordinate 46,479,752, forward strand.
CCGCTCTATGGCAGGAGTTGTTGGTCTCCAGTACTGTGGGTGCAGCGGCGCTCTCTGCCCTGGCTGGCGGGACTCTGAATGGGCTCTTCGGGCGCAGGATCTGCATACTAATGGCCAGCTTCATTTTTACTGCTGGAGGAGTTGTGTTAGGTGCTGCTCCAAACAAGGAGGTTCTTCTTGTCGGAAGGATTACAGTTGGTTTGGGAATAGGTAAGGTTTGTTTATTTAGTTCAAACATTTACTGGACAAGTAGCCTAACAATAACCAAATTGAGAGCCATGACTGACTGACCAGTTTCACATGTATGTGGTTGTTTTCCCAAGCCAGCCAATAGGATTATTTTGGAAGTCTTTACAAACACCTTTGTCTTTGTAAAGTTTACTAAGGGCAGGTAGTGCAGATACACTTTAGGTAAACTCATCCAAAATGTGAGATGAATCGTGAATCATTTCCCAGAACCTTGCCATAAACACATACTAAAAACGCATATAAAGACCCCCCCCCCCCTTTTAGGGATTGCCTCCATGACGGTTCCTGTTTACCTTGCGGAGGTCTCCCCACCACACCTGAGGGGTCAGCTGGTCACCACTTACACCCTCTTCATCACAGCCGGACAGTTTATTGCCAGTGTTGTGGACGGGGCCTTTACTTACCTGCACCACAGTGGCTGGAGGTAAGTTTTTATCAGAGAGAGGCCATATTCTATTCTATATTGCCATGGATACTCAGTAGCTAGTAATACTAGAACGGGACGCTTCAGTTACAATAGCCTACAGTTCTCGGTTCAGTTATATTTTTGGTTTAGTTAGCTTTGGAAGCTGCTTTGAGGTGTCTCTGCTAAATGCCTGAAGAAAAAAAAAACACTGCATAATCTTTTGTTTTGCATCCATATTATATAGCAACCACAATATGGACATAACAATCCACTACCATCTATCTACAGTGAATGGAATAGAAACAGGCCATAATGTAAATTCTAAGGCACGGCAACTACCCAGCTTACAGCCAAGGAGCGATGAGTATTTTAACACCCCAGGGATTTCAGCTTCCGTTTCGAACTTCTCCTTGCATGTGTGGAAGAACGGAACATGGTTATAATATCAAAATTCAAATTTTATTGGTCACGTATGCTATTGCGGGTGTAGCGAGATGCTTGTGTTCCTAGCTCCAACAGTGCAGTAGTATCTAACAATTAACATCAATACACACAAATCTAAAAGAATGGAATTAAGAAATATATAAATATTAAGACGCATAAACTAAAATACAGTAGGATAGAATACAGTATATACATATTAAATGAGTATGTAAAACATTATTAAATTGACTAGTGTTCCATTATTAAAGTGGCCAGTGATTCCATGTTTATGTATATAGGGCAGCAGCCTCTAAGGTGCAGGGTTGAGTAACCGGGTGGTAGCTGGCTACTGATGGCTATTTAACAGTCTGATGGGCTTGAGATAGAAGCTATTTTTCAGTCTCTCTCTCCCAGCTTTTATGCACCTGTACTGACCTCGCTTCTGGATGATAGTGGGGTGAACAGGCCGTGGCTTGGGTGGTTGATGTCCTTGATCATCTTTTTGGCCTTCCTGTGAGATCAGGTGCTATAGGTGTCCTGGAGGGCAGGCAATGTGCCCCAGTGATGCATTGTGCAGACTGCACCACCCTCTGGAGAGCCCTGCGGTTGTTGGTGGTGCAGTTGCCATACCAGGCGGTGATACAGCCTGACAGGATGCTCTCAATTGTGCATCTGTAAAAGTTTGTGAGGGTTTTAGGGACCAAGCTGAATTTCTTCAGCCTCCTTCACCACACTGTCTGTGTGGGTGAACCCTTTCAGATTGTCAGTGATGTGTACGCAGAGGAACTTGAAACTTTTCACCTTCTCCACTGCGGTCCCATCGATGTGGATAGGGGCGTGCTCCCTCTGCTGTTTCCTGAAGTCCACGATCAGCACCTTTGTTTTGTTGACGTTGAGGGAGAGGTTATTTTCCTGGCACCACTCCACCAGGGCTCTCATCCTCTCCCTGTAGGCTGTCTCATCATTGTTGGGAATCAGGCTTACTACTGTTGTCTCGTCTGCAAACTTGATGATTGAGTTGGAGGCGTGCGTGGCCACGCAGTCATGGGTGAGCAGGGAGTACAGAAGGGGGCTCAGTACGCACCCTTGTGTGGCCCCTATGTTGAGGATCAGTGAAGTGGAGGTGTTGTTTCCTACCTTCACCACCTGGAGGAGGCCGGTCAGGAAGTCCAGGACCCAGTTGCACAGGGCGGGGTTCAGACCCAGGGCCCTGAGCTTAATGATGAGCTTGGAGGGTACTATGGTGTTGAAGGCTAAGCTATAGTCAATGAACAGCATTCTTACATAGGTATTCTTATCCCATATGGCATGTCCAGATGGGATAGGGTAGTGTGCAGTGCGATGGCATTGTCTGTGGATCTATTGGAGCGGTAAGAAAATTGAAGAGGGTCTAGGCAGGGTGTCAGGTAGAGGTGACATGATCCTTAACTAGCCTCTCAAAGCACTTCATGATGACAGAAGTGAGTGCTACTGGGCGATAGTCATTTAGTTCAGTTACCTTTGCTACTTTGGGTACTGGAACAATGGTGGACATATTGAAGCAAGTGGGGACAGAAGACTGGGATAGGGAGAGGTTGAATATGTCCGTAAAGACTCCAACCAGCTGGTCTGCGCATGCTCTGAGGACGTGGCTAGGGATGCTGTCTGATATCACCAGATTTGTCTATGAACATGATGCAACTTCCATGGTGTTTTCGCACCTTTACTGGAGACTCTGTAATGGATACATCAGATCTTAGTATTTTGAGTGAGATGATGAAAATATACATTGTTGATACATTTAAAAAAAAAAATGAAAAAAATAATATATATATATAAACATAAAAAAAGTCCAGCCAAAATACACACCAAGATGTTCAAACAAAAGCAGCAGGTAAAACATACCTGCAGTCAACTTGTGCAATACGTTAGGAGATAAAGCAGATCTCGTTCTTCATTTCACCTGTCACATTATTTTTCATTATGAAGCTTATTGGTAGTCACCAGTCACATGTTGTTTGTTTACAAGCACACAACCATGAGAGACAGGAGCCTCAAATAAAATGTTATTCGTCATATTCTTCGTAAACAACAGGTGTGGACTAACAGTGAAATGCTTACTTACAGGCTCTTCTCAACAATGCAGAGAGAAAGTAATAATAGATACATAATGAGTAACAATAACTTGGATATATACAAGTTTAGGCTGTTCCATCATGGTTTTGGTTAAACATCTTGGTGTGTATTTTGGCTGGGTTTTCTTTTTTCCATTTCTCAAATGTGCCATATTTAGAAACTGGAAGAAGCATTTGGCAGTGGGTAGAGAGAAGAAGCAGTGGCTAGAGAGAAGAGGCAGTGGCTAGAGAGAAGAGGCAGTGGCTAGAGAGAAGAGGCAGTGGCTAGAGAGAAGAGGCAGTGGCTAGAGAGAAGAGGCAGTGGCTAGAGAGAAGAGGAAAATTGGTGTGGATTTTAAATGTGTGAGAAACAACTTGCCCTCATCCAGAATTCCTGTTATGTCTTTGACTGTCCTTGACAACTAAACTATTTTTTATATGTGAATCAGTCTGGGATAAAATACTGGTGTAAGTTTAGGTGTTTGGCCAAGATTGGAGCCTGTTCTTGTGTGAAATTAAAATGTTCATTTCCAAAAGCAAACCATCAGGAACTTACAACAGCTCTGTGGAACTGAATTTGATAATCACCCCCCCCCCCCCCCCCCCCCCCCCCTCCGTGTGTGTGTCTCTCTCTCTCACTCCCTATCTGTCTCTCTGTTTGTCTGTCTGTAGGTACATGTTGGGTCTGTCCATTGTCCCTGCGGTGCTCCAGTTCTTTGGTTTCCTATTCCTGCCAGAGAGTCCCCGCTGGCTCCTTCAGAAGGGCCTTACCCAGCAGGCCAGGCAGGTGCTCAGCAGGATCCGTGGGGGTCAGAACATTGAAAAGGAGTATGACAGCATGAGGACCAACATCGAGGATGAGGAGAAGGATGCAGGAGGTGACACATAGAAGTGCACACACACACATACGTTTACGCATGAATTTCGGACACCGACACACACACTAGCCGTGGCACATCCAGATGATCTGAAACAGCGACCCATAGACACACAGTACCAGTCAAATGTTTGGACACACCTACTCATTCAAGGGTTTTTCTTTATTTTTACTACTCTTGCACACTCTTGGCATTCTCTCAACCAGCTTCATCTGGAATGCTTTTCCAAACGTCTTGAAGGAGTTCCCACATATGCTGAGCTCTTGTTGGCTGTTTTTCCTTCACTCTTTGGTCCAACTCATCCCATACCATCTCAATTGGGTTGAGGTCGGGTGATTGTGGAGGTCAGGTCATCTGATGCAGCACTCCATCACTCTCATTATTGGTCAAATAGCCCTTACACAGCCTGGAGGTGTGTTTTAGGTCATTTTCCTGTTGAAAAACAAATGATAGTCCCACTAAGAGCAAACCAGATGGGTTGGCATATCGCTTCAGAATGCTGTGGTAGCCATGCCGGTTAAGTGTGCCTTGAATTCTAAATAAATGACTACTTTAAAGAGTCTCAAATATAAAATATATTTTGATTTATTTAACACTTCTTTGGTTAATACATGACTATTATTTAATAGTTTTGATGTCTTCACTATTATTCTACAAGGTAGAAAATAGTAAAAATAAAGAAAAACCTTGTAATGTGTCACGAACCTTGCCGAAGACGGTGCCTCTTCCTGTTCGGGCGGTGCTCGGCGGTCGTCGTCGCCGGCCTATTAGCTGCCATCGATTTCCTTTCCGTTTGTTTTTGGTTATTGGGTAATTGGGTACACCTGTTTTGTATTAGGGTTTGTTTGTATGGTATTTAAGGGCACTAGGCCTGCTGGGTATTTGTGCGGGCTTGTTTGTGTTACTCTGTGTTTGATGGTGTGAGTTATTTGTACATTTATTCTCCGGACTATTTTGTCCTGTTGTTTGGACCGGCAACCTATTATACGCCCTGTGTGTTGGCGTGACTGTTTTGTTGCACTGGGGAATAAATTTGAAGGAAAGACTGAACCCTGCTCTCTGCGCCTGATTCCACCCACCACCACTCCTAATTGATCGTAACATAATGAGTGCGTGTGACAACTTTTGACTGGCACTGTGTGTATATATATTTATATATATATACACACATTGGGGCAAAAAAAATGTTGTCAGCCACCAATTGTGCAAGTTCTCCCACATAAAAAGATGAGAGAGGCCTGTAATTTTCATCATAGGTACACTTCAACTATGACAGACAAAATGAGAAAACAAAATCCAGAAAATCACATTGTAGGATTTTTAATGAATTTATTTGCAAAGTATGGTGGACAATAAGTATTTGGTCAATAACAAAGGTTTATCTCAATACTTTGTTATATACCCTTTGTTGGCAATGACAGAGGTCAAACGTTTTCTGTAAGTCTTCACAAGGTTTTCACACACTGTTGCTGGTATTTTGGCCCATTCCTCCATGCAGATCTCCTCTAGAGCAGTGATGTTTTGGGGCTGTTGCTGGGCAACACAGACTTTCAACTCCCTCCAAAGATTTTCTATGGGGTTGAGATCTGGAGACTGGCTAGGCCATTCCAGGACCTTGAAATGCTTCTTACGAAGATACTCCTTCATTGCCCAGGCGGTGTGTTTGGGATCATTGTCATGCTGAAAGACCCAGCCACGTTTCATCTTCAATGCCCTTGCTGATGGAAGGAGGTTTTCACTCAAAATCTCACGATACATGGCCCCATTCATTCTTTCCTTTACACGGATCAGTCGTCCTGGTCCCTTTGCAGAAAAACAGCCCCAAAGCATGATGTTTCCACCCCCATGCTTCACAGTAGGTATGGTGTTCTTTGGATGCAACTCAGCATTCTTTGTCCTCCAAACACGACGAGTAGACATATGACATTCTCCCAATCTTCTTCTGGATCATCCAAATGCTCTCTAGCAAACTTCAGACGGGCCTGGACATGTACTGGCTTAAGCAGGGGGACACGTCTGACACTGCAGGATTTGAGTCCCTGGCAGCGTAGTGTGTTACTGATGGTAGGCTTTGTTACTTTGGTCCCAGCTCTCTGCAGGTCATTCACTAGGTCCCCCTGTGTGGTTCTGGGATTTTTGATCACCGTTCTTGTGATCATTTTGACCCCACGGGGTGAGATCTTGCGTGGAGCCCCAGATCGAGGGAGATTATCAGTGGTCTTGTATGTCTTCCATTTCCTAATAATTGCTCCCACAGTTGATTTCTTCAAACCAAGCTGCTTACCTATTGCAGATTCAGACTTCCCAGCCTGGTGCAGGTCTACAATTTTGTTTCTGGTGTCCTTTGACAGCTCTTTGGTCTTGGCCATAGTGGAGTTTGGAGTGTGACTGTTTGAGGTTGTGGACAGGTGTGTTTTATACTGATAACAAGTTCAAACAGGTGCCATTAATACAGGTAACGAGTGGAGGACAGAGGAGCCTCTTAAAGAAGAAGTTGCAGGTCTGTGAGAGCCAGAAATCTTGCTTGTTTGTAGGTGACCAAATACTTATTTTCCACCATAATTTGCAAATAAATTAATAAAAATCATACAATGTGATTTTCTGTATTGTTTTTGTCTAATTTTGTCTGTCATAGTTGAAGTGTACCTATGATGAAAATTACAGGCCTCTCTCATCTTTTTATGTGGGAGAACTTGCACAATTGGTGGCTGACTAAATACTTTTTTGCCCCACTATATATATATATATATAAGGAAGAGAGAAGTTTGAGGAGTGAGGGTGTTCAATTTATTTTACAGTACAAGGGGAGGGTCATGTGAAAAATGTTTGAACTTTCGGGAGGGGGGTGCAGTTTTCATAATGACACCTTGAGTTGGACCAGACCCTCCCCACAGTAAATGTTGATTTGTTCCTAAGGTTGCATTTACACAGGCAGCCCAGTTGTAAATATTTTTTCCACTATTTGTTCTTTTGACCAATCACATCAGATCTTTTTCAGTGCTGATCTGATTGGTCAAAAGACTGAGAGCCTAAGCCTCTCAATGTGTGTTCTTGGTTCAGAGGCAACTCTTTGTTTTTCTTTGGCTGCCTTTACACAGGCAGCCCGATTCTGATCTTTGTTTCACTAATTGGTATTTTGACCAATCAGATCAGCTCTGAAAAATATCTGATGTGAAAAGATCTCATTTGATTAGTGGAAAAAATATCAGAATTTGGCAGCCTGTGTAAACGTAGCCTTTGTTGTTTAAGTTAATTTGATTCTTGAAGCATTTCATATCAGTTTTGTGCACATAACTTAGGCTGCATTTACACAGGCAGCCCAATTCTGGTCTTTTTTCCACTAATTGGTCTTTTGACCAATCACATCAGGTCAAAAGACCAATTAGTGCATAAAGATCAGAATTTAGCTACCTGTGTAAATGCAGCCATAGAACACACAGATTTCTCAAATAGGCCTTTCTCCAATTTAGCAGGTTAATTTATCATATAATGCATTCTCTTGGAAACTAAAACATTTGGTGCTATAGACCCTAAAATGTATAATGCATGCAGCTGTTTTTAAATGTTCATAAAAGTGTTACCAAATTTCCCTCTGTCCATCAGGTGGCCTAGTATTGTGGCGTATGCTGACTCGCCCTCCCACCCGCAGAGCCCTGACCGTAGGCTGCGGCCTGCAGATGTTCCAGCAGCTCTCTGGGATCAACACTGTCATGTAGGTGTTTTCCTTAATCAGAAATCATTGTGTTTATCTATGGCCGCATCTCATTCATCTAAAGTGGTCTCATCGTCCTGTCTACCTGCCAGTCACTCTCTTCCCTACTGTATGCTTCACAGGAGGTTGGTGACACCTTAATTGGGGAGGATGGGCTCGTGGTAATGGCTGAAGTAGAATGGTATCAAATACATCAAACGCATGGTTTCCAGGTGTTTGATGCCATTCCATATGCTCCGTTCTGGCCGTTGTTATGAGCCGTCCTCTTCAGCAGCCTCCTATGGTCTGCTTATCCTCCGTGTTCATGCCTTCTCCTTCTGTTGTCCCTATCAGGTACTACAGCGCCACCATCCTACAGATGGCGGGAGTGAGGGACGACAAGCAGGCCATCTGGTTGGCTTCCGCCACCGCCGCCACCAACTTCCTGTTCACCCTGGTGGGGGTGTGGCTTGTGGAAAGAGTCGGACGCAGGAAGCTTACGCTGGGGAGCTTAATGGGTGTGTGTATGTGTGTGTGGATATTCACATTTTATCCCAAGGGGCAGTTAGATATGGTTCTTAATAAGCTTGAGCTCCTGAGTGGCGCAGTGACTTAAGGCACTGCAGCTCAGTGCTAGAGGCATCACTACAGACCTTGGTTCAATTCTAGGCTGTATCCCAACCGGCTGTGATTGGGAGTTCCTAAGGGGGGGTGCATAATTGGCCCAGCGTCGTTAGGGTTTGGCCTGCGTAGGCCGTCATTGTAAATAAGAATTTTTTCTTATCTAACTTGCCGAGTTAAATAAATACAAATTTGAATATCCAGATTGTCATACCTTGATTTTCCAAGAAGCTAACCACTTAGCTAGCTAGATAACTAGCTATTAAGTTAGCAAACCAAATGCACAACTGCAGAGCATTTAGCATATTTTAAACATTTAACTTAACAGTTATAAGATATCTAGCTGGCAAACATTTAGTTGTGAAATCCATAGATCACCTGGCGCATGCTGCAGTGACTGACTTACAGTAATTCCTAGTTATATATATACATATCTACGTCAATTACCTCGTACCCTGCACATCGACTTATCATTACTCATTGTGTATCTATTATTATTTTTATTAGGCGTTTTACTTGTATTTATTTATCTCTGCGTTGTTGGGAAGGGCCTGTAAGTAAGCATTCCCCTGTTAGACCACACCTGTTGTTTACGAAACGTGACAAAATACAATTGAATCGTTGTGTGCTTGTAAATGTGAGTGGGAACTAGCGGTAAGCTTGACAGGTGAAATGAAGAACGCAATCTGCTTTATCGCTTAACGTATTGCACAAGTTGACTGCTGGTATTTACTTCAAAAGTAGCTACAAATATTCAAGTGTATTACATTTTTTGTTAAATAAATAGTTTCAACTGTATTGACGGTATTGAAAAACCATCCCGTGGCAATTTCCAAATACCCCGACATACGGTATACCGCCTAGTTTTTAACTTAAAAAGTAGAAATGTGCTTTGCATTAAGTCAGAAGACTTCTTAATTTCTCTGTCTTCTAGGTACTGCTTTGAGTCTGACGGTCTTGGCTATAGGGTTCCTGTTATCGGCCCAGCACTCCCCTGCCGTCACTCTCCACCCCACTGACACCTCTCTCAACTCCACCTCCTGCACACTATATGGGTGAGACTGGGTTTGACTTGTATTACCTAATACTGTATAAGGCTTGAGATTTTTTTCCTGTCCCCACCACAATAGAGTGAAAGGTGTCACACTGTTAACTGTCCCCAGGTCCTGTCAACCCTGCATGTTGGATCCTGACTGTGGGTTCTGTTACCGTGAGAACGGTTCCACTATATACAACTCTTCCTGCATACCTGTCAATCAAACATCGACCGATGAAGCCGCCTGGGGCAGGTTAGGGATTTGTGTGTGTGTGTGTGTGTGACTCTGTTACTTCTTGCCTGTCTGTCAGTCTGTCTGTCTCTGAAGCTGGAGATGGGTTTATTTCTGCTGTATCTGAGTTCTGTTTAGCCACATTATCTGATGTGTTTTGGCTATGTACAGGTGTTCCAATCTCAGCCAGGTCAGTGATGGGTCTCTCTGGGCCTATAACTACTGCCCCACTTCCTACTCCTGGATAGTGCTGCTTGGGCTCATCCTCTACCTGGCTTTCTTTGCTCCAGGTGAGAACAACACCCTTTCTCCCTCCCTCACTGACACACACACACACACACAAACAAACAAACAAAGTTCAAAAAGTTGTATATTTTCCCACCTGGAGAGTTTCATACCAGTTTCAAGTGTTCTTCATTGTACATTATATATTGCTTACAGTTTTTGAAATATAAATCTCATGGTCTATAACTCTTTTCTGTCTGTGTCCTCATCTCTATCCGTGCCTGTCTGTGTGTCTGTGCTGTAGGTATGGGGCCCATGCCGTGGACAGTGAACAGTGAGATCTACCCTCTGTGGGCCAGGAGCACTGGGAACGCCTGTTCAGCCGGAGTCAACTGGATCTGTAACGTCCTGGTGTCACTCACCTTCCTCCACGTCGCTGAGTACCTCACCTACTATGGTGCTGCTCCTCTACATAGATACTGTCTAATTGTGATGGTGTTAAAAAGCTATAACTGAGAACCTACTGCCTGCCTGACTGATAAACTGACTGATGATTTGAATGACTGCCTGACTGAACTGGATTAGGGGTTGTAAATGCATAGTTCACTACACTAAATGTTTCAACCTCTTCTCTTCTCCTTCAAGCTAACTGGTGTCTCCATTTCTCTCTTCCTCCCTCCAGGTGCATTCTTCCTCTACTCAGGCCTGAGTGTTTTAGGGCTGCTGTTTGTGATGGGCTGTCTGCCAGAGACCCAGGGCCGCAGGCTGGAGGAGATGGAGGCCCTGTTCTCTGGAAACCTCTGCTCCTGCAGTGCGTCTGAAGGGGATGGGGACGGATCCAGAAACATCCTGTACAACAGGGTAAAAGGGAGCGACATCCTCTCAGACAATGATGCCTCGGACATGGAGTAGACGTGGCGCGTCAAGGAACTTCTCTCTCTCTCTCACACCTTCATGTCTTTTGATTGGTGGATTTACAGGCAGTGGTGTTAAACTCACTTGACTGGGCCTTTAGCATATAGCAGCTCTCCTAACTGGCTGGTGAACAAGACTTCAACTCTCCTAACTGGCTGGTGGATGAGACTTCAACTCTTCTAACTGGCTGGTGGACGAGACTTCAACTCTCCTAACTGGCTGGTGGATGAGACTTCAACTCTCCTAACTGGCTGGTGGACGAGTCTTCAACTCTCCTAACTGGCTGGTGAACGAGACTTCAACTCTCCTAACTGGCTGGTGAACGAGACTTCAACTCTCCTAACTGGCTGGTGAACGAGACTTCAACTCTCCTAACTGGCTGGTGGACGAGACTTCAACTCTCCTAACTGGCTGGTGGATGAGACTTCAACTCTCCTAACTGGCTGGTGGATGAGACTTCAACTCTCCTAACTGGCTGGTGGATGAGACTTCAACTCTCCTAACTGGCTGGTGGATGAGACTTCAACTCTCCTAACTGGCTGGTGGACGAGACTTCAACTCTCCTAACTGGCTGGTGAACGAGACTTCAACTCTCCTAACTAGCTGGTGAACGAGACTTCAACTCTCCTAACTGGCTGGTGGACGAGACTTCAACTCTCCTAACTGGCTGGTGAACGAGACTTCAACTCTCCTAACTGGCTGGTGGATGAGACTTCAACTCTCCTAACTGGCTGGTGGATGAGACTTCAACTCTCCTAACTGGTGAACGAGACTTCAACTCTCCTAACTGGCTGGTGGACGAGACTTCAACTCTCCTAACTGGCTGGTGGACGAGACTTCAACTCTCCTAACTGGCTGGTGGACGAGACTTCAACTCTCCTAACTGGCTGGTGAACGAGACTTCAACTCTCCTAACTGGCTGGTGAACGAGACTTCAACTCTCCTAACTGGCTGGTGGACGAGACTTCAACTCTCCTAACTGGCTGGTGGACGAGACTTCAACTCTCCTAACTGGCTGGTGAACGAGACTTCAACTCTCCTAACTGGCTGGTGAACGAGACTTCAACTCTCCTAACTGGCTGGTGGACGAGACTTCAACTCTCCTAACTGGCTGGTGAACGAGACTTCAACTCTCCTAACTGGCTGGTGGACGAGACTTCAACTCTCCTAACTGGCTGGTGGACGAGACTTCAACTCTCCTAACTGGCTGGTGGATGAGACTTCAACTCTCCTAACTGGCTGGTGGACGAGACTTCAACTCTCCTAACTGGCTGGTGGACGAGACTTCAACTCTCCTAACTGGCTGGTGGACGAGACTAATTTTCTAGCCCCATGGAGAGAGTTCAGCCAAGTGCACTATGGAGTTAAAGCGTAGCATATATATATATGTGTATATCAAAGCCGTAAACATCACTGGAATATAACATTACTATTATAATAGTATAGTAGTGTATTCATTTCCAATGCTTATAAAGTCCCACAAATGTGTAGTTATTGCATTTGTTTCTGTCCTTGGATTTGGTCATTTCTTTAGCTCCAGTAGTAGTAAGGTGGTACTATCTGGAGATGTGTGGCTTCTCAGCCAGGACCAACGTTTTTTAATTTTTTTATTGGCACACTAGCCTTAATTTGTTTGAATATTTTGATGACATTACTATATTTATTAATCCTTTGCTACAGATTGCACATTGATAAACCTAATGAAATTAACCTTTCCTTTCAGAAGTTTCGGGATTCTTTTTTTGCCTTGCATTCAAATCAATCAAAGTGCACATGATAAAATGCAGTCCTGTGGTGTTCCACGTGCTTGTCTTGGTAGATTATCATGTCTGCTTGTCTTGGTGGATTATCATGTCTGCTTGTCTTGGTGGATTATCATGTCTGCTTGTCTTGGTGGATTATTGTGTCTTGGTGGATTATTATGTCTGCTTGTCTTGGTGGATTATCATGTCTGCTTGTCTTGGTGGATTATCATGCCTGCTTGTTTTGGTGGATTATCATGTCTGCTTGTTTTGGTGGATTATCATGTCTGCTTGTCTTGGTGGATTATCATGTCTGCTTGTCTTGGTGGATTATCATGTCTGCTTGTCTTGGTGGATTATCATGTCTGCTTGTCTTGGTGGATTATCATGTCTGCTTGTCTTGGTGGATTATTAGGTCTGCTTGTCTTGGTGGATTATCATGTCTGCTTGTTTCATACCTACAATATTTATACAAATTAAAGCCCACATGCATTTTTTGTAGGTTGGCATGGCAAGTGTTTCCCAGTCAAATTGAATAGTTACTGTTGACTATTTTTTAAGTACGCTACTGACTCAGGAGTACCATGTTTTTGAGAAAGTGAAATATTCTGTAGTTAATGCACTTTAATTTAAAGGGAACTCATTTAACTAGGCAAGTCAGTTAAGAACTATTTCTTAATTACAATGACGGCCTAGGAACAGTTGGTTAACTGCCTTGTTCAGGGGTAGAATGACAGATTTTTACCTTGTCAGCTCAGGGATTTGATCTAGCAACCTTTCAGTTATTGGTCCAATGCTCTAACCACTAGGCTACCTGCTTTGTGAATAAAGCAAATTAGAAGCATTGCTGTATATAATTCATTTACGCTGTGAAATTGTTGATAGATACTATTTGTTGGTCGAAAAAAAAAGTTTTTTTCCTATCTTCAGCATTTTTCCCAGCACCATGTTCGTTCAGTAGTTTACAGTATTTCCACATACTTGACGTTGTGTGCTCTGTTCAAGCTCTACAGTGGGTTATGTTGACTGATAGGTGTATCCTTAGTGACAGTCAGACCAGCTCTTGAGTGGTGCAGCATTCTAAAGGCACTGCATCTCACTGCAAGAGGCATCACTGTAGTACCTGGTTCGAATCCAGGCTGTATCACATCCGGCTGTGATTGGAGTCCCATAGGGCAGCGCACAATTGGCCGGTGTAGGCCGTCATTGTAAATCAGAATTTGTTCTAAACTTACTTGCCTAGTTAAATAAAAGGTTCTTTAAAAATATATATATATATATAATAAATTGTTGTGAGAGGACTGTAACCAGACACTACTGCTTCTGGCCTGGGGACTGGAGGAAAGGGGGTGAGGTTCATAGGGTGTGGAGATTAAGGCCGGTAGACCTCAACAATAAAAGGACTTACCAGGGTGGGGTTAATTGGTATGGATTTAAAATGTATTAAACACAACATCCTAAGTACTCTAATATCTAACAGTAACAACTGTTGTTCTCCCCCCTAAGGAGATACATATATTGTTAGGGTTAGGGCACATGAAGTGCCTTAGACGTAGGCACTGCATCTCAGTGCTAGAGGCGTCACTACAGACCCTGGTTCGATCCTGGGCTGTATCACAACTGGCCGGCGGCGCACAATTGGCCTGGGTTTGGCCGTCATTGTAAAAAATGATTTGTTCTTAACTGACTTGCCTAATTAAATCAAGGTAAAAAAATATTTTTTTAATCGCACTAGATGATTCACAGGTCATATAGGCAAAGCCTACTAAAAAAGGTTATTAAATGGGTATTTACATCTGTAGTAATACCAGATGATTGCATGGGGACGCTGTTTAACATGAGTGACAGTGTTACAGCAAAAGGTGATATATCATAGTAGTAATTCAGAGTGTATGACACTAAAAAGTCATGGTCACATCAAATCCTCAGCTACAACAAGAAAGCCACAAGCATCTCACAGGCTAGAGGAAAATGAAAGGGCACTGATTTGATGACAACAAAGAGTTCTGTATAGATGGAGCCTACCAACTGCTGTGTGTCTCAACTGTGTGTGTGTAAGTGTGTTGGGGAAAAAACGAATTATTTTCAAACCAAATGGTAAAATAAATGTTTATTCCATTTTTTTACTCTATGGTGTAGTAGGCTAGTAGTCTTATTAGTTGTTCATAATCTTTCAGTTAGATTTTGATGATCTGACTGATAACAAGCAATATCATGGTCCTCATTGAAAGCATACTATTATTTTGTCAGAATGGTATTCAAAGAGTACACGTGGCATGACGTCACTCACGCACTACATTTCTTCTAAAAGTCTAAATTGGAGTTGACCTCCATGCGCATTGTGATGTCAACACTCAACCTTCACCACAGCGCACCGAGAAGAAGGCGTGGCTTGGTGACGCATTGCGGCTCGAGCAGGATCGGTGTGTGCATTGTGCGGGAGGCGTGTGTCCCTCTCCCAACCAAAAGAGCAAGGAGTGAAATCGACTGGACCACGCAACAGCCTCCGCTCCAAACAGAATGTCGTCAAGGATTGTATTCTAGCTGGAAATGCAAGGGAGCACCGACCAGTCGCAGTATTTTATTTAAAATCTATAGACCCATAATAATCTGAAATATGGCTGAAGTGAAGTCGAGGTGAGTTGCGCTGTTGCTCAAACAACTTGCTGTTGAGTGGTGCGCACTCCACTCTCCGCCTCTCGCCAGCCAGCCTGTCGGATGAAAAGAAAACGGATAGATCCCGTTCTTTTTTGTTCTTCTATCAATCGATAGTCATTAGACTGTGGAATCATGTCGATGGGACAGGACGAAAACTCAGTCCGGGTGGCTTTGAGGTAAGTCTTCAAGCCGTACATTTAATTGCTTTACTTTGCATAACTGTTGGCACAATTACATATTTGGGAGGTAGCCTACCTGTCACCACCAGCCCAGCAGAATGCATGACCCGTTAAAGGAGATGTAGGAGATTAATTTTAGGCCTTGCATCATCTGTTGATAGGTGCCACTCTAGGCGTGTTATGATTTATTTCATAGTAGGCTAACATCAAAGACTGGATCAGAAACTCTGTGGAAACATTGGGAGACATTTGTAGCCAACAGTTACATATTTTCCTGTAAAATGTGTTGCCGTATGATGGTCTTTGAGGACGCACAATATAAATTTAGGAATTTGCAGTTGATAGTTTACATGAACCACCATATAGGGCTAGGCTATTGTGTCGCGTGTCACAGAAGTACTAAAGAAATGTGATAGCCTACATTGTCTCCATGCATGACGCAGCATTATCACACGCCCAAAGAAAAAAACAGAAGGGTGCACATATGGCAGGTGTCTTCGCATGCCATTTGTCTCTCCCACCAGCCTAGGAATGGATGGTACAGTATCATGCTTGTTTTGTAACGATTGAACGGTTGGAAAGACAGATCTGGCCTTTATAGCTCCTTGGCCGTGTGCCGGAGTCTCTTTCGGGTATCCTTTCAAAGAAGACAGTTGATCCACAGTTGATCGATGAAAGGAGCGCTTTACTGACAGGCTTCAAGGAAGACAGCCAACCGTTTAATACGCAAAAACCTCTAACCGTTTTGGTTAATTGATTCTTTGTTTACAGTTAAGAATACATTGCAATGGCCTTCTTTAGCTCAGCAGCCTACAGAAAGTGAACAGTAGCCAAATAATACGTTATTTTGCTCATACTTAAGGCTATAGAATGTGTTATAGGACCCTAAAATATTTGGTTAATTCCTTAGACAGGCTTATGTATTTTCCACATGAAGAATGAATGTCATCCACAGTCTGTTATCTGCAGAATAAGCCTGCTCCTTGCTAGAAGGAGACATGCTGAGGTCAGGTGGCACACTGACAGATGTCTCTAATGGCACAATGGGACAGTTGGCAGTTGGCACACATGCAGTACTAGCCTGCCTTTCACTTTGTGTGTGTGAGTCTGTCTCTCTTTGTCTCCATCTCTCCGTAGGTCTCTCTCACACACACAGACACCCAGTAGACCGTCTAGTAATTCAGTGTGAATATTGTGATGTTCTCTGTTATATTAGTGTTGTATAATAATGTCTGACACAAGCAGCTGACTGTTTTGTCAGCTCTATGGTACTTCACGTCCACGGTCCCCATAGTAACAATCCTTCTGGAATAACTGAGACCCTCATCGTGTGCTTGTGAGAGAGAGAGTGACCATATTCCTGGCCCAGTCTCCTATTATTGTTTGTCTGTATTTTCAGATATTTTTTTTGATTGAACAGATAATGGAGTGATTGAATGGAAAGCTAGGAGGGAAGGTTGTCACAGGGCAGAGGGACGGAGTTGAACCCATTCCAATACGGCCATGCAATGCATGTGTGCTTCGGAGTGGTGGCACTAAACGCTAGGCCACGTAAGCCACATCAGTCTCCTATTTTGCAAGACTTTGTCCTCCCATGGTGCCGGCCAGAGGGTCCATAGCTAATACTGAAAAGTAGTCTTCTCAATAGCAAATGGCACATACTGAGGGGGTCATGTTGGCCTAAAGACATGTGCTCTCATTGTTTCCCGTCCAAACTAGTCTAACTTTCTAGTTGGCTTCCCCAAGGCTGCTGACATGCGGCTAACATACTCCCCTTGACCTGGGGTCAACACGTGTGTTCCCAATCTAGTGGCAAGCCTATACATTGTATAAGCTTTTTAACACCATCACAATTAGACAGTATCTATGTAGAGGAGCAGCACCATAGTAGGTGAGGTACTCAGCGACGTGGAGGAAGGTGAGTGACACCAGGACGTTACAGATCCAGTTGACTCCGGCTGAACAGGCGTTCCCAGTGCTCCTGGCCCACAGAGGGTAGATCTCACTGTTCACTGTCCACGGCATGGGCCCCATACCTACAGCACAGACACACAGACAGGCACGGATAGAGATGAGGACACAGACAGAAAAGAGTTATAGACCATGAGATTTAGATTTCAAAAACTGTAAGCAATATATAATGTACTATGAAGAACACTTCAAACTGGTATGAAACTCTCCAGGTGGGAAAATATACAACTTTTTGAACTTTGTTTGTTTGTTTGTGTGTGTGTGTGTGTGTGTGTGTGCATAGAGGGGAGAGTGATACAGGACACATTTCTGACTGTATTCTCAGTGGTTTGTACGCTTAAGGCTGTATTAGTACTCTACAGAACAGCTCTTCCTGACAGTTATTAATGGTTGTAATGAGAGGAGGAGTTGAGGTAAAGAGATACTTGTTGAACCAGCCAGATAAGGTTATTATGTCAATGCAAACTACTTAAACTACACATAATGGGAGAGGCCCTTCAGTCAAGTCAAGGTGGTAAGAGATGTTTGTCTACAGTACTGACTTTTTGTGTGTGTGTGTGCTCAAGCATGTGTGTGTAAGCGTGTGAACATGCTTGTTTCACTCACAGGGTTTGCACAAGGTGCTTGAGGTGCTTAAAGTACTTCCATTTGGCACTCTGAAATTCAAGTGTCTTGAAAATCAGATATTTTCTCAAGTTGGTACTTGAAATGTACTTGAATTCAAATGAGAAGAGAACAGACAATTCTCAAATATGTTAATATAAAAAATATTAGAAAAATGTATTGGTCTTGCAAATTAATTTCCAGGCAGACTACTGAGTTTTATTTCCTCACATGTTTGGCTCTCTGGTTGCCAGGTGAGCTCACTCTTTCCACCCTCACTGCCACTGAGCCAGGCAGGTACAGAACTGACTGATTAGGCACAGCCGAACGTCACATTGATAGCTAAAATGTCGAGCAAATTTAGATACAATCCTGCCTGGCAGTATATTGATGTTTCTGAATGTGTTTTGCCAGACCCAAACAGGGATGTAGTGGAGGGTAAACACTGTTTACGCACCTTTTTCATTTAGTTAATTATCATTTGCACACTTATTATTGTGTTCCCAGCGTTGATCAATGCTCAGAAGGCTTCTTGATCTGAGTTCTAATAGTGTCTACCTTTGCGAATGAGTGGAATCATGAATATGCTCCCTCATATTTGCCTTGTAAGCAGCAATTTAATTCACCACCACAGCATAGGCCGAGAGTTGAAACAAACTACCTCAGCCCAGACCTATAGTGGCAAGGTCAAAGAGACTAAGGCTGACAGTGCGATTTTCATTTTTTAAATTAATTTTTATCCCTCGACTCCTGCCATTTCAACAGACATCACCCAAACAATAACCCCTGACTCAAAGACTGAGTGTACAGCTGGTAAATAGTTGCTGATATTTCAGTTAGATGTCTAGCTAGATAAGTAGCTCTAGCTCTGGCTGTTAGCCAGGTAGCCAGCTATAACTAGCTAGCTGGCTAAAAGGATGAAGTTAGAAGCTAATGTTGAACGGAGCCTGATCTCAGCAAGAGCAGTTGACTGAAATTAAGCTAGCTATAATCAAAAGATGGGCTACTATAAATTCTCATAACAAAATAGCTTTTCTTTACAGAGAATAGTGAGACCGACAGGGGGAGAGAGTAGTAGTACAGTAGTGCCCAAACTTGGCAAAAATTTAAATAGGGTCCCTTGAGCTAATCTGTAATCTTATCAAACACATTCATAAATTCTTTCTCTTCAAATGCTTTTAGAAAACAACTATTTAGATTCAACAAAGGGCCTTTTACACTGTTAGAATTCACTTTCATGTTATTATGTTTTGGGAAAGCCCGTGGGACCTAAAATTTTGTGAAATAAAGTCAATTTAAATGTAAAGAAATGTAATATTATTAGCATGTACACTTAAACACATATAAAGGCAACATGCAACAATTTCAAAGATCTTGTGGCGAATAGGAACTATTACAAATTGATGGTCCTTAAAAATGAGTATTAGTGCTGGAAAATGTACTTGAAAGTCCTTGAATTTGACTTTCCACTGTCTCTACGAACACTGCACTCATCTGTAGGACTGGTTTTGACTACCAGAATAACTGGCTTTCCATTGTTAGTCCTTATAATTATGTAATTACAACTATAGGTGGATGAACATGACTTGTGCTAATATCCACATCAAGACAGTAATGTTCTGTGGGATCTGGTACACAAACTGTCTTAAGGGACAATGACCAGCAGAACAATAATATGTTACCGTTTTGGCTATATAGGCCAGAAGGTAAGGACAACTCACTTCTCTCCAGCATGTGTATTTCCCCCGAGCAGGCCGTGGTGGAGGAAGAAGAGTAGGAGGAGAGATTGAGGAACATTCAGATCTGTATTTGTCACCCATGGCAGCGTTGGACAAACACAAAGGGCCCTATAAGCCTCCCAGACTCTCTGCTTTGTCCTGGTCCACTGAGCCAAGCTACGGTGTCACACTCAGCCCGCCACTGGCCCGGCCCACAGACTGGCCGTGTGTGTGTGTGTGCATGCGTGTTAATATGTGAGGGGCTATATCGGATGTGTTCTGCTTCATACCTCTGGTACTGAGACATCCTTGTGTTAGCAGCATGCAACATAGCAGTGTGCTTTGATTGTGGCGCCTATAATATAGGCTAGTTAAGTCCTGTCATTTCAATATGTAATGTATCCTAATTATAGTCCCCGCAGTAGTTCAATTTTCCTTTTCAAAGTGAATCTCTGTAAAGGCTTGCCTTTTTAGCATAGACCATGTGGGTGACCTTCTTTCAGAACTGTAGGCGATTCCTTTCCGAGGCAGGCAGCACTAAGCATAGCCTACACTTAAACTGAACTTGCCCAGAAATAGACCACTGCATTGCTGGAAGACCTCGGTTATCTATAACATGACGTCTGAGGGGTCAGCGCATTCTGCCAGTCCCAGACACATCCGCATAATGGGAAAACCACTGCGACTGCGGAAACTCCTGGCCCCCATGTGGACATGCTTTATGGCACAGAATGGAGACCCCTCCAACTCTTGTTAATTTTTGCACTTGCAGACATGAAGGTCAGCCAAACCGAGAAATTTAATGTAGTTATATAGTACATTGGTTGGCATGGGTACACCACACCCATGAAAATGTTGCTCACTTTCTCCCTATTTTTCCTTTCTTTCTTTGTCTTTTTCACACCCTCTATCTCTTGTGTCATTGTCTTTCTCTCTCTCCGTCCCTCACTCCCCTTTCAAGTAAAGTGGCCATAAGTAGCTCTGCGTATGTAACACAAATAATATATTACTCGCTATTAGCCTCTCTACTTATAGCAAGGTAGCAACATATTATGTTGTCAGACTGGCAGCCTAACTGGTGATAAACATAAATAGGTTTATGTCCTTAAATAGCGCTCTATGCTTGTTTTAGCAAGCTGTCTGTCACACTGTCACCTCTTTAGTTACAGTATGCATATCTCTTATTTTTCCTTCGTCATCAACAATAGCCTAGTTCAGGGATGAGCGACTTTGATGGGGGTAAGGGCTACAAAAACTCGCCGGTCCTACCCATATCCATACCCACGCATGTAGTCATAGCCAGTCCTACCCATATCCATACCCACACATGTAGTCATAGCCAGTCCTACCCATATCCATACCCACACATGTAGTCATAGCCAGTCCTACCCATATCCATACCCACACATGTAGTCATAGCCAGTCCTACCCATATCCATACCCACACATGTAGTCATAGCCAGTCCTACCCACATCCATACCCACACATGTAGTCATAGCCAGTCCTACCCATATCCATACCCACACATGTAGTCATAGCCAGTCCTACCCATATCCATACCCACACATGTAGTCATAGCCAGTCCTACCCATATCCATACCCACACATGTAGTCATAGCCAGTCCTATCCATACCCACACATGTAGTCAAATCAAATCAAATCAAATGTATTTATATAGCCCTTCGTACATCAGCTGATATCTCAAAGTGCTGTACAGAAACCCAGCCTAAAACCCCAAACAGCAAGCAATGCAGGTGTAGAAGCACGGTGGCTAGGAAAAACTCCCTAGAAAGGCCAAAACCTAGGAAGAAACCTAGAGAGGAACCAGGCTATGTGGAGTGGCCAGTCCTCTTCTGGCTGTGCCGGGTGGAGATTATAACAGAACATGGCCAAGATGTTCAAATGTTCATAAATGACCAGCATGGTCGAATAATAATAAGGCAGAACAGTTGAAACTGGAGCAGCAGCACAGTCAGGTGGAAGTTGAAACTGGAGCAGCAGCATGGCCAGGTGGACTGGGGACAGCAAGGAGTCATCATGTCAGGTAGTCCTGGGGCATGGTCCTAGGGCTCAGGTCAGTTGAAACTGGAACAGCAGCATGGCCAGGTGGACTGGGGACAGCAAGGAGTCATCATGTCAGGTAGTCCTGGGGCATGGTCCTAGGGCTCAGGTCCTCCGAGAGAGAGAAAGAAAGAAGGAGAGAATTAGAGAACGCACACTTAGATTCACACAGGACACCGAATAGGACAGGAGAAGTACTCCAGATATAACAAACTGACCCCAGCCCCCCGACACAAACTACTGCAGCATAAATACTGGAGGCTGAGACAGGGGGGGTCAGGAGACACTGTGGCCCCATCCGAGGACACCCCCAGACAGGGCCAAACAGGAAGGATATAACCCCACCCACTTTGCCAAAGCACAGCCTCCACACCACTAGAGGGATATCTTCACCAACTTACCATCCTGAGACAAGGCTGAGTATAGCCCACAAAGATCTCCGCCACGGCACAACCCAAAGGGGGGGCGCCAACCCAGACAGGATGACCACAACAGTGAATCAACCAACTCAGGTGACGCACCCCCTCCAGGGACGGCATGAGAGAGCCCCAGCAAGCCAGTGACTCAGCCCCTGTAATAGGGTTAGAGGCAGAGAATCCCAGTGGAAAGAGGGGAACCGGCCAGGCAGAGACGGCAAGGGCGGTTCGTTGCTCCAGAGCCTTTCCGTTCACCTTCCCACTCCTGGGCCAGACTACACTCAATCATATGACCCACTGAAGAGATGAGTCTTCAGTAAAGACTTAAAGGTTGAGACCGAGTTTGCGTCTCTGACATGGGTAGGCAGACCGTTCCATAAAAATGGAGCTCTATAGGAGAAAGCCCTGCCTCCAGCTGTTTGCTTAGAAATTCTAGGGACAATTAGGAGGCCTGCGTCTTGTGACCGTAGCGTACGTGTAGGTATGTACGGCAGGACCAAATCAGAGAGATAGGTAGGAGCAAGCCCATGTAATGCTTTGTAGGTTAGCAGTAAAACCTTGAAATCAGCCCTTGCTTTGACAGGAAGCCAGTGTAGAGAGGCTAGCACTGGAGTAATATGATAAAATGTTTTGGTTCTAGTCAGGATTCTAGCAGCCGTATTTAGCACTAACTGAAGTTTATTTAGTGCTTTATCCGGGTAGCCGGAAAATAGAGCATTGCAGTAGTCTAACCTAGAAGTGACAAAAGCATGGATAAATTTTTCTGCATCATTTTTGGACAGAAAGTTTCTGATTTTTGCAATGTTACGTAGATGGAAAAAAGCTGTCCTCGAAATGGTCTTGATATGTTCTTCAAAAGAGAGATCAGGGTCCAGAGTAACGCCGAGGTCCTTCACAGTTTTATTTGAGACGACTGTACAACCATTAAGATTAATTGTCAGATTCAACAGAAGATCTCTTTGTTTCTTGGGACCTAGAACAAGCATCTCTGTTTTGTCCGAGTTTAATAGTAGAAAGTTTGCAGCCATCCACTTCCTTATTTCTGAAACACATGCTTCTAGCG
This sequence comes from Oncorhynchus kisutch, assembly GCF_002021735.2. Taxonomy (NCBI): domain Eukaryota; kingdom Metazoa; phylum Chordata; class Actinopteri; order Salmoniformes; family Salmonidae; genus Oncorhynchus; species Oncorhynchus kisutch. The sequence goes on from NC_034195.2 coordinate 46,502,934, forward strand.
AGGGCAATTTTGGGGCTTCACCATGTTTCATTGAAATGTACAGCTGTGTGTCATCCGCATAGCAGTGAAAGTTTACATTATGTTTTCGAATAACATCCCCAAGAGGTAAAATATATAGTGAAAACAATAGTGGTCCTAAAACGGAACCTTGAGGAACACCGGAATTTACAGTTGATTTGTCAGAGGACAAACCATTCACAGAGACAAACTGATATCTTTCCGACAGATAAGATCTAAACCAGGCCAGAACATGTCCGTGTAGACCAATTTGGGTTTCCAATCTCTCCAAAAGAATGTGGGGATCGATGGTATCAAAAGCAGCACTAAGGTCTAGGAGCACGAGGACAGATGCAGAGCCTCGTTCCGATGCCATTAAAATGTCATTTACCACCTTCACAAGTGCCGTCTCAGTGCTATGATGGGGTCTAAAACCAGACTGAAGCATTTCGTATACATTGTTTGTCTTCAGGAAGGCAGTGAGTTGCTGCGCAACAGCCTTCTCTAAAATTTTTGAGAGGAATGGAAGATTCGATATAGGCCAATAGTTTTTTATATTTTCTGGGTCAAGGTTTGGCTTTTTCAAGAGAGGCTTTATTACTGCCACTTTTAGTGAGTTTGGTACACATCCAGTGGATAGAGAGCCGTTTATTATGTTCAACATAGGAGGGCCAAGCACAGGAAGCAGCTCTTTCAGTAGTTTAGTTGGAATAGGGTCCAGTATGCAGCTTGAAGGTTTAGAGGCTATGATTATTTTCATCATTGTGTCAAGAGATATAGTACTAAAACACTTGAGCGTCTCTCTTGATCCTAGGTCCTGGCAGAGTTGTGCAGACTCAGGACAACTGAGGTTTGGAGGAATACGCAGGTTTAAAGAGGAGTCCGTAATTTGCTTTCTAATAATCATAATCTTTTCCTCAAAGAAGTTCATGAATTTATCACTGCTAAAGTGAAAGTCATCCTCTCTTGGGGAATGCTGCTTTTTAGTTAGCTTTGCGACAGTATCAAAAAGGAATTTCGGATTGTTCTTATTTTTCTCAATTAAGTTAGAAAAATAGGATGATCGAGCAGCAGTAAGGGCTCTACGGTACTGCACGGTACCGTCCTTCCAAGCTAGTCGGAAGACTTCCAGTTTGGTGTGGCGCCATTTCCGTTCCAATTTTCTGGAAGCTTGCTTCAGAGCTCGGGTATTTTCTGTGTACCAGGGAGCTAGTTTCTTATGTGACATTTTTTAGTTTTTAGGGGTGCAACTGCATCTAGGGTATTGCGCAAGGTTAAATTGAGATCCTCATTTAGGTGGTTAACTGATTTTTGTCCTCTGGCGTCCTTGGGTAGGCAGAGGGAGTCTGGAAGGGCATCAAGGAATCTTTGTGTTGTCTGTGAATTTATAGCACGACTTTTGATGTTCCTTGGTTGGGGTCTGAGCAGATTATTTGTTGCAATTGCAAACGTAATAAAATGGTGGTCCAATAGTCCAGGATTAAGATCCACCACATTTATTCCATGGGACAAAACTAGGTCCAGCGTATGACTGTGACAGTGAGTGGGTCCAGAGACATGTTGGACAAAACCCACTGAGTCGATGATGGCTCCGAAAGCCTTTTGGAGTGGGTCTGTGGACTTTTCCATGTGAATATTAGTCACCAAAGATTAGAATATTATCTGCTATGACTACAAGGTCCGATAGGAATTCAGGGAACTCAGTGAGAAACGCTGTATATGGCCCAGGAGGCCTGTAAACAGTAGCTATAAAAAGTGATTGAGTAGGCTGCATAGATTTCATGACTAGAAGCTCAAAAGACGAAAACGTCATTTTTTTTTTTTGTAAATTGAAATTTGCTATCGTAAATGTTAGCAACACCTCCGCCTTTGCGGGATGCACGGGGGATATGGTCACTAGTGTAGCCAGGAGGTGAGGCCTCATTTTAAAACAGTAAATTCATCAGGCTTAAGCCATGTTTCAGTCAGGCCAATCACATCAAGATTATGATCAGTGATTAGTTCATTGACTATAATTGCCTTGGAAGTAAGGGATCTAACATTAAGTAGCCCTATTTTGAGATGTGAGGTATCATGATCTCTTTCAGTAATGACAGGAATGGAGGTGGTCTTTATCCTAGTGAGATTGCTAAGGCGAACACCGCCATGTTTAGTTTTGCCCAACCTAGGTCGAGGCACAGACACGGTCTCAATGGTGATAGCTGAGCTGACTACACTGACTGTGCTAGTGGCAGACTCCACTATGCTGGCAGGCTGGCTAACAGCCTGCTGCCTGGCCTGCACCCTATTTCATTGTGGAGCTAGAGGAGTTAGAGCCCTGTCTATGTTGGTAGATAAGATGAGAGCACCCCTCCAGCTAGGATGGAGTCCGTCACTCCTCAGCAGGTCAGGCTTGGTCCTGTTTGTGGGTGAGTCCCAGAAAGAGGGCCAATTATCTACAAATTCTAACTTTTGGGAGGGGTAGAAAACAGTTTTCAACCAGCGATTGAGTTGTGAGACTCTGCTGTAGAGCTCATCACTCCCCCTAACTGGGAGGGGGCCAGAGACAATTACTCGATGCCGACACATCTTTCTAGCTGATATGCACGCAGAAGCTATGTTGCGCTTGCTGATCTCTGACTGTTTCATCCTAACATCGTTGGTGCCGACGTGGATAACAATATCTCTATACTCTCTACACTCGCCAGTTTTAGCTTTAGCCAGCACCATCTTCAGATTAGCCTTAACGTCGGTAGCCCTGCCCCCGGGTAAACAGTGTATGATCGCTGGATGATTCGCTTTAAGTCTAATACTGCGGGTAATGGAGTCGCCAATGACTAGAGTTTTCAATTTGTCAGAGCTAATGGTGGGAAGCTTCGGCGTCTCAGACCCCGTAACGGGAGGAGTAGAGACCAGAGAAGAATCGGCCTCTGACTCCGACCCGCTGCTTAATGGGGAAAACCGGTTGAAAGTTTCTGTCGGCTGAATGAGCGACACCGGTTGAGCGTTCCTACAGCATTTCCTTCCAGGAACCGTGAGAAAGTTGTCCGGCTGCGGGGACTGTGCCAGGGGATTTACACTACTATCTGTACTTACTGGTGGCACAGACGCTGTTTCATCCTTTCCTACACTGAAATTACCCTTGCCTAACGATTGCGTCTGAAGCTGGGCTTGCAGCACAGCTATCCTCGCCGTAAGGCGAGTACAGCGGCTGCAATTAGAAGGCATCATGTTAATGTTACTACTTAGCTTCGGCTGTTGGAGGTCCTGACGAATCGTGTCCAGATAAAGCGTCCGGAGTGAAAAAGTTGAGGAAAAAATAAATAAATATATGAACGGTAATTAAAAAGTGAAAACCGTAAAGTTGTCAGGTAGCAAAACAGGTTGGCAACAAAACGCACAGCAACTCGAAAACAAGCCTGCAAGTTGTGACCGGAAATTTACGTCAGTGTGTCTATAGCGCCACACCCAGCAGACTGTTGTAGTCATAACCAGTCCTACCCATATCCATACCCACACATGTAGTCATAGCCAGGCCTACCCATATCCATACCCACACATGTAGTCATAGCCAGTCCTACCCATATCCATACCCACACATGTAGTCATAGCCAGTCCTACCCATATCCATACCCACACATGTAGTCATAGCCAGTCCTACCCATATCCATACCCACACATGTAGTCATAGCCAGTCCTACCCATATCCATACCCACACATGTAGTCATAGCCAGTCCTACCCATATCCATACCCACACATGTAGTCATAGCCAGTCCTACTCATATCCATACCCACACATGTAGTCATAGCCAGTCCTACTCATATCCATACCCACACATGTAGTCATAGCCAGTCCTACCCATAACCACACATGTAGTCATAGCCAGTCCTACCCATATCCATACCCACACATGTAGTCATAGCCAGTCCTACCCATATCCACACATGTAGTCATAGCCAGTCCTACCCATATCCATACATGTAGTCATAGCCAGTCCTACCCATATCCATACATGTAGTCATAGCCAGTCCTACCCATATCCATACATGTAGTCATAGCCAGTCCTACCCATATCCACACATGTAGTCATAGCCAGTCCTACCCATATCCACACATGTAGTCATAGCCAGTCCTACCCATATCCACACATGTAGTCATAGCCAGTCCTACCCATATCCACACATGTAGTCATAGCCAGTCCTACCCATATCCACACATGTAGTCATAGCCAGTCCTACCCATATCCACACATGTAGTCATAGCCAGTCCCACCCATATCCACACATGTAGTCATAGCCAGTCCTACCCATATCCACACATGTAGTCATAGCCAGTCCTACCCATATCCACACATGTAGTCATAGCCAGTCCTACCCATATCCACACATGTAGTCATAGCCAGTCCTACCCATATCCACACATGTAGTCATAGCCAGTCCTACCCATATCCACACATGTAGTCATAGCCAGTCCTACCCATATCCACACATGTAGTCATAGCCAGTCCTACCCATATCCACACATGTAGTCATAGCCAGTCCTACCCATATCCACACATGTAGTCATAGCCAGTCCTACCCATATCCACACATGTAGTCATAGCCAGTCCTACCCATATCCACACATGTAGTCATAGCCAGTCCTACCCATATCCACACATGTAGTCATAGCCAGTCCTACCCATATCCACACATGTAGTCATAGCCAGTCCTACCCATATCCATACCAACTAGAGGTCAACCGACTATGATTTTTCAACGCCGATACCTATTATTGGAGGACCAAAAAAAGCAGATACTGATTAATTTGCCGTTGAATTTTATATATATATATTATTTGTAATAATGACAATTACAACAATACTGAATGAACAATTATTTAACTTAATATAATACATCAATCACATCAATTTAGCCTCAAATAAATAATGAAACATGTTCAATTTGGATTAAATAATGGAAAAACTAAGTGTTGGAGAAGAAAGTAAAAGTGCAATATGTGCCATGTAAAAAAGCTAATGTTTAAGTTCCTTGCTCAGAACATGAGAACATATGAAAGCTGGTGGTTCCTTTTAACACGAGTCTTCAATATTCCCAGGTAAGAAGTTTTAGGTTGAGGTTGTTATAGGAATTATTGGACTTTCTCTCTATACCATTTGAATTTCATATACCTCTGACTATTGGATGTTCTTATAGGCACTTAAGTATTGCCATGGCGATGTCATTTACAAAATAGCCTCCAATACCCTACTCAACAAATTGGATGCAGTCTATCACAGTGCAATCCGTTTTATCACCAAAGCCCCATATACTACCCACCATTGCGACCTGTACGCTCTCGTTGGCTGGCCCTCGCTTCATACTCGTCGCCAAACCCACTGGCTCCATGTCATCTACAAGACCCTGCTAGGTAAAGTCCCCCCTTATCTCAGCTCGCTGGTCACCATAGCATCTCCCACCTGTAGCACACGCTCCAGCAGGTATATCTCTCTAGTCACCCCCAAAACCAATTCTTTCTTTGGCCGCCTCTCCTTCCAGTTCTCTGCTGCCAATGACTGGAACGAACTACAAAAATCTCTGAAACTGGAAACACTTATCTCCCTCACTAGCTTTAAGCACCAACTGTCAGAGCAGCTCACAGATTACTGCACCTGTACATAGCCCACCTATAATTTAGCCCAAACAACTACCTCTTTCCCAACTGTATTTAATTTTAATTTATTTATTTATTTTGCTCCTTTGCACCCCATTATTTTTTATTTCTACTTTGCTCATTCTTCCACTGCTAAACTACCATTCCAGTATTTTACTTGCTATATTGTATTTACTTTGCCATCATGGCCTTTTTTGCCTTTACCTCCCTTCTCACCTCATTTGCTCACATTGTATATAGACTTGTTTATACTGCATTATTGACTGTATGTTTGTTTTTACTCCATGTGTAACTCTGTGTCGTTTTATCTGTCGAACTGCTTTGCTTTATCTTGGCCAGGTCGCAATTGTAAATGAGAACTTGTTCTCAACTTGCCTACCTGGTTAAATAAAGGTAAAATAAATAAATAAATAAATAAAGTATTGCCAGTGTAACAGTATAGCTTCCGTCCCCATACCTGGGCTCGAACCAGGAACACATCAACAACAGCCACCCTCGAAGCATCGTTACCTATCGCTCCACAAAAGCTGTGGCCCTTGCAGAGCAAGTGACCATTTCTGTGTATGCTATGCATTGTAAAGAAAAGTATATTATTTCGTAACATGAAGCAAGTGTTCTTTAATCTTTGTTCAGTTCCCAACTATTTCCAGTGAACTTCCACTTTAACATTTAGGCTCATCTCGTTGCCTGAAAGCAGTTGGTGGTCTTTTTCACCTCTCCCTGTCTGCATTTTCTGGGCCTAGCTTTTGTGTCAAGCCCTCACTGGTTGGCCCACTGTTGACACAAATATGGGAGTCCCCTGTCAACACAGCACGGTCGGCTGCAGGTGGATCCCAAGCTTGATGTCCTGGAGGGCCTTGGGGTGAGGGAGGGAGGGAGGGAGGGGCGTTTTTCTAATGAAAAGCAGCGCTATTCCCTGAACACATTGGGCGTTGTTGTTCCTTCGTCTTGCCATGTCATTTTAATCAAATTGTGACAATCATTGTGTGAGTTGCAGCTGATTGACATCCCTGAGTTTGTTTTCTATTATTAAACTGTTATGTTGTTGCACATTATACAACTTGCAATGTCTGTTTTTTTATATCTTTGTTATTGATAATGACAACCTGGTGATAATTTCTTGTTCTCATGTCATGAGAAACTTTGCTTGTTGTTCAAGGATCCACCACTGTCATGTGTTGTAAGTTGCTTAGGCTGCCATAACTCTGTGATTAGTTAAGGCTAGTGACAACTTCTGCAGGTTTTACCACCAGTGTTAGGGGGGAGGGGGATCTTTCTCCCTCTGTTTTCCTCTCGTGTGTGTGTGCGCGTGCTTGTATTTTCCATTTGTTGACAGCTAGAAAACAACCCCTCTGCTCTGACTGTTCCCTCTCCAGCCAGAGTGAAGCACCAGGCCAGACAGGCGTCTCTCTGAGGCACACTGCTTTACTGCTTCCTGTAGGTCAGAGGTCACAAAACAGTCCACCCTGGCCTGTGATTATTAGGGGTGCCCATTGGAGGGGAGGGTTAGGTGGAGTTAATCATCTCATCTGTTGTCAACAAGGGGAAAAGAGAAGGAGAAATACCGTTGAAGTTTTCCATAGTCACTAAGGATATCTTATCCTCCCCGAATCCTGATCTTTAAGTGAGAGCTCACTTGTAGCCACAATGCTGAGTTTGTTTTTCAGTCTAACTTTATTGTAACGCTGTAGTCCAGTACTCACACTGTCTGGTTCCGGTGTGGCTTAATTGGTAGAGCAGGGCACTTGCAATGCCAGGGTTGTGGGTTCGATTTCCACTGAGGGACCAGTGTGAATAAATATGAAAATGTTTGCTCTAGATAAGAGCGTCTGCAAAATAACTCCAATGTTGTAGTCCAGGACTCACACCGTCTGTCTCGAATTAATGGGGGGATATGGTACCGTTTCATTTCATAACTTGGAGGGAAACCAGTTAACTGACCTAAGGTCATTATCTGACCCTGCCTTGCGTGCTAATCCACAGACAGACTGGAAGTGCCCGTCAGCGCTGGTCTGGGTTCAGTTAGTTTGCTCTGCTCTGTAATTAAGGCGTGAATCCTAAGTCAAATTTTTGCTTTTTAAGTGGAAGTTAGGATTCACCCCTAAGCAAGCCTAAAGGGTGAGGATTGGCCTTCTGATCCTGAACCTGTCGTTAAAAGGAGTTTCCTTCTGGGATGCGTGCTTCACTGCACTAAACCTCCATGTGTGGGTTCCGTATTTCCTTGGCAACCTGTTTTTTTACTATGGCAACAGGATAAACACCATCCTCCCAGGGAGCTCTGGAGTGATATATTCTGGAGAAAGTGACTAGTTACACTTTATTGTAACGCTGCACTAGTCACTGCTAGTGTAAATTGCAATGTCATTATTGAGGCCTGTAATGACAGTTATTCTTTGTCTCTCTCATTTGACTAGTGGCACATTCTGTGTCGAAACAGGCAGCTTTCTGTCTTCCTCTCCTTTCCAGGACCGCTTTTAGGGAAAACAGAAAGGGAGTTTGGTTTCCTGCTGTCCTCTCTGAGAGAGAGGTGTGTATTTACCTGTGTGGGATTATAGATTGAGCAAGGCAGTTATGTTTGGGATGTGTTGCCAAAACAATGTCAATGTACGAGAGGTGGTGAAGGCAGGATTAACAGGAATTGGTCTATACGTTGTTGTTGTGTCGGGGGGGGGGGATACGACCTATACGTGGTTGTTGTGTCGGGGGGGGGGATACGACCTATACGTTGTTGTTGTGTCGGGGTGGGTTATGACCTATACGTTGTTGTTGTGTCAGGGGGGGATACGACCTATACGTTGTTGTTGTGTCGGGGGGGGGGGGGGGATACGACCTGTACGTTGTTGTGTCATGGGGGGATACGGCCTAAACGTTGTTGTTGTTGTGTCATGGGGGATACGGCCTAAACGTTGTTGTTGTGTCATGGGGGGATACGGCCTAAACGTTGTTGTTGTGTCATGGGGGGATACGGCCTAAACGTTGTTGTTGTGTCATGGGGGGATACGGCCTAAACGTTGTTGTTGTGTCATGGGGGGATACGGCCTAAACGTTGTTGTTGTGTCATGGGGGGATACGGCCTAAACGTTGTTGTTGTCATGGGGGGATACGGCCTATACGTTGTTGTTGTGTCATGGGGGGATACGGCCTATACGTTGTTGTTGTGTCATGGGGGGATACGGCCTAAACGTTGTTGTTGTGTCATGGGGGGATACGGCCTATACGTTGTTGTTGTGTCATGGGGGGATACGGCCTAAACGTTGTTGTTGTGTCATGGGGGGATACGGCCTAAACGTTGTTGTTGTGTCATGGGGGGATACGGCCTAAACGTTGTTGTTGTGTCATGGGGGGATACGGCCTAAACGTTGTTGTTGTGTCATGGGGGGATACGGCCTAAACGTTGTTGTTGTGTCATGGGGGGATACGGCCTAAACGTTGTTGTTGTGTCATGGGGGGATACGGCCTAAACGTTGTTGTTGTGTCATGGGGGGATACGGCCTAAACGTTGTTGTTGTGTCATGGGGGGATACGGCCTAAACGTTGATGTTGTGTCATGGGGGGATACGGCCTAAACGTTGTTGTTGTGTCATGGGGGGATACGGCCTAAACGTTGTTGTTGTTGTCATGGGGGGATACGGCCAATACGTTGTTGTTGTGTCATGGGGGGGATACGGCCTAAACGTTGTTGTGTCATGGGGGGATACGGCCTAAACGTTGTTGTTGTGTCATGGGGGGATACGGCCTATACGTTGTTGTTGTGTCATGGGGGGATACGGCCTAAACGTTGTTGTTGTGTCATGGGGGGATACGGCCTAAACGTTGTTGTTGTGTCATGGGGGGATACGGCCTATACGTTGTTGTTGTGTCAGGGGGGATACGACCTATATGTTGTTGTGTCAGGGGGGATACGACCTATACGTTGTTGTTGTTGTGTCAGGGGGGATACGACCTATACGTTGTTGTTGTTGTGTCAGGGGGGATACGACCTATTTGTTGTTGTTGTGTCAGGGGGGATACGACCTATACGTTGTTGTTGTTGTGTCAGGGGGGATACGACCTATACGTTGTTGTGTCAGGGGGGATACGACCTATACGTTGTTGTTGTTGTGTCAGGGGGGATACGACCTATACGTTGTTGTTGTTGTGTCGGGGGATACGACCTATTTTATAATTTTTCCCTTTTATATGTATATCATAGACAAGCCATTCGGACCTTTCACTAACTGAAATCTGCCATAAACAAGCAAACAGACACAGACTTTGATCTGCACCACTATTTTGTCCACTTGTTGTTGTTTCCAAATGTCACTCACCAAGACATACTAACTCAAGTATTCTCATAATCAAGTAGATTAGATTAGAGACACGCTAAAGATGCCTCTAAAGGATGATGCCGAGGATGTCTGTCTCCTGTCTACCTCAAGGCTAAGTGACGCCAACCAATGGACCCTCGTCAAATGTAGTGCACTATATAGGGAATAGGGTGTCATTTGAGTCCTGTCACTTCGACTGGTTTAGTGGCATCATGATATCCTGCTGGGATGGGATTATTCTATTAATGTCCACTTCCATTACCAGTCACCATGGCAACCTCTTCCCTACTTTGAAGCCACCCACCGCAACACAAAGAACAGTACAGTAGGCCTGCACTGCAGACTGTGAGACAGCAGACACTGTCCTTCACAAACACACATTAAGTCTTTTAAACTAAACATTTAAACTGTGAAGGTGTAAATTGAGGCACGTTATTGGTAAACACTAATTAGGGTTGAACAGAGCTCACTTTCAGGAACCCCAGTTTCCCTCCATAGTGGATAAAATGACGTGGCTGCAGGTCTTTATCCAGCATCAAAGCTTGGACTAAAGCTTGGCTCTGATACTACACATACTGGCACAGTCTCAAACATATGTGTGTGGGCATGCGAGCAAGTGTTTGTGTGAGAAACGCACAGTAGAGCTCCTCAGAGCCCCCAATAGAAAGTATTTCCCTTCTGTGTAGAGGTGTATCTGAAGGTGTCCGTCGTACTAACTGTAATTTGGGTGTTAGAAGAGAACGCTGACAGCTCAGGGAGCTAACCAGATAGCTACTGAACCCTTTGAGTCTGTAGTTACAAACACATGTAATGAACACACTAGCCTAGGCCTCTTGACTGGCATCCTTGCACACGCTATTGCTTTTCTCTCTTCTCTAACGGCCTAACAGTTTGTTCCTGGACTGCCCTGATGCAGCGTCGATACCGAGTGTTGAGTGAGTGTTAAGGTTTCTTCTGCCTTCTTTCCCCCCTCTGAACAGCATCCAGCTCGCTCTGCAGAAAATGAGGCTGAAGAAACCTCTCACCCCCACCTCTCCTCCCTCTATCTTCTCCCTCGTTGCAAACAGCCTTCAATGATTTATGGAAAGAGTGCTGTGGATCTGGAGTAGTGGCAGGGTGGTGGTGGTGGTGGGGGGGCAGACAGCAGTCTGGGGCGTGTTCAGTACTTCAACCAGACTTGTAAACATTTTGGGTTGAGAAAATGACCTCACCTTGGCTGCAAAGCTGAATGTTAAATAGCTGGTTTCTGAGCTGGTTTAAATAGCTGATGAGCTTAATCGCTCTGATTAAAAAGCAGCGCTGGGCCCGGGGGTATTTCCCCACTGTTTTTTAAAGAAAGAATGTAACTTAAAAGCTATCGTGAATATAGTCTCTCACTGAGGGGTAGTGAAGGGGAGGAAAAAATGCTAATTACTAATCGCAATATTATTTTGGGACGATATTTTATATTTACTTTTGACTCCAGGTATTTTTGCTAGGTACCGTTAGCTGACGATAGTCGGCTGTACCTCCGCCAATACTCAGGTATTTTTCATCCTATAGCTCGTTCTCCATCTTCTTTTTAAATGGTGAGCCAACATGTTTTTAGCACTTATTTCCTATGACTGATCATCTCGTTTTATAATGCTCTCTCTTGTCTATCTGCATCAGACATATAGTTAGCATTACTTTCAAAACTACTGGCTGAAATTAGACAAAACCTTTAATAGAGGCTCAATCACTTTAATTCACTGGTTTTAAAATACATTTTGTATGCCTTTTTTTAATAAATGTTTTATTTTATTTGACTCGGCATGTCAGCTAAGAACAAATTCTTATTTACAATAAAGGCCTACCCTGGTGACACTGGGGCAATTGTGCACCGCCCTATGTGACTCCCAATCACGGCCGGATGTGATATAGCCTGGATTCGAACCAGGGACTGTAGTGACACCTCTTATGCTGACATGCAGTGCCTTAGACTGCTGCACCACTCGGGGGTATGTACAGTATTAAAGTATATCAGGATTTAATTCTGTGTTGAAACCTTGAAGAGTTCATAAAAAATACAAAAAGACATTGGCAAAGGTGTTCAAAAATCAACTTTTCTCTATCTTGCCCCCCAACCCAAACTGAGAAGGCTCACTATACATGGGAGGGGATAGGGGGATCACTACATATTTGGGAGAGACCATGTGCCCTGGGGAGAAAGGGGTGGAGAACACATTTTTGAAACGGTAGGATTACATGGCAAATTAGTATATTAAACTGCCTGAAACAAAGTCATCCCTTGTGGTAATGGAATAGGATTAGCTCTCTAGAGTGTGCAGGAAATCTTCAATTGGTAGAAAGGGGAGGTTCTGAGACTGGCATGTCAGCAAATGGATTTCATTCTGGGCTTGACACCTGTGTGCTTAATACATTATGACAGCCTTAAATGACAAGGAGGAACCAATTTGAGGATAAAAAGTTTGATAACGTGTTGGCTCCTTTTTCTCTCTTCTTCAACCAAAACAAGAGAGGATTACACCTAAAAGCTTATTTTAAATTGTTTAAATTGTTTTGAATTTGTGTATTTGTGTATTACATCATGTCACGCAAACAGTTTTTGAGTGAATTTAAAGCTAGGCCTATGTTACTGTTGCTATTGTTTTATACAGTTACACCATCGAAATATTATTTTTGAATGATATATAGATATTTGTCTCCAAGTATCGATTTGTAAATAAAATAAGTTTTTATTTTCTACTGTAGGTAGCGTTAGCTAGCTCTAGTCGGCTGTACTGTACCTGTGCTAAATCTCCAGTATTGTTTCATCTAATAGCTTGTTCTCCATTTTAAATAGTGAGCCTGTTTTCAGCACTTTTATTTCCATGATTGATCAGAACTCGTTATGTCATGCTCTCTCGTCTCTCTGCAGAAGACACACTCAGTATACAAAACATTAAGAACACCTGCTCTTTCCGTGACAGACTGACCAGGGGAAAGCCATGATCCCTTATTGATATCACCTGTTAAATCCACGTCAATCAGTGAAGATGAAAGGGAGGAGTCAGGTTAAAGAAGGAGTTTTAAGCCTTGAGACAAGTGAGACATGGATTATGTATCTGTGCCATTCAGAGGATGAATGGACAAGACAAAAGATTGTCTTTGAACGGGGCATGGGTAGTAGATGCTAGGCACACGGGTTTGTGTCAAGAACTACAATGCTGCTGGGTTTTTCACAGTCGACAGTTTCCCGTGTGTGTCAAGAATGGTGGTGGGGGGCACATAAGTATCGTGATAATTAGAGGTCGACCGATTTAATCGGAATGGCCGATTTTTAATTAGGGCCGATTTCAAGTTTTCATAACAATTGGAAATTTGGTATTTTTGGACACCGATTTGGCAGATTTTTTTTACACCTTTTTATTTGATCATTATTTAACTAGGCAAGTCAGTTAAGAACACATTCTTATTTTCAATGACGGCCTGGGAACAGTGGGTTAACTGCCTGTTCAGGGGCAGAATGACAGATTTTTACCTTGTCAGCTCGGGGATTCAATCTTGCAACCTTACAGTTAACTAGTCCAACGCTCTAACCACCTGCCTCTCATTGCACTCCACGAGGAGCCTGCCTGTTACGCGAATGCAGTAAGCCAAGGTAAGTTGCTAGCTAGCATTAAACTTAGCTTATAAAAAACAATCAATCAATCATAATCACTAGTTAACTCCACATGGTTGATGATATTACTAGTTTATCTAGCGTGTCCTGAAAAAGGACTGTCGTTGCTCCAATGTGTACCTAACCCTAAACATCAATGCCTTTCTTAAAATCAATACACCGAAGTATATATTTTTAAACCTGCATATTTAGCTCAATGAAATCCAGGTTAGCAGGCCATATTAACCAGGTGAAATTGTGTCACTTCTCTTGCGTTCATTGCACGCAGAGTCAGGGTATATGCAACAGTTTGGGTCGCCTAATTTTCCAGAATTTTATGTAATTACAACATAACATTGAAGGTTGTGTAATGTAACAGGAATATTTAGACTTATGGATGCCACCCGTTAGATAATATACGGAACGGTTCCGTATTTCACTGAAAGAATAAACGTCTTGTTTTCGAGATGATAGTTTCCGGATTCGACCATATTAATGACCTAAGGCTCGTATTTCTGTGTGTTATGTTATAATTAAGTCTATAATTTGATAGAGCAGTCTGACTGAGTGATGGTAGGCAGCAGCAGGCTCGTAAGCATTCATTCAAACAGCACTTTCGTGCATTTTGCCAGCAGCTCTTCGTTGTGCTTCAAGCATTGCGCTGTTTGACTTCAAGCCCATCAACTCCCGAGATTAGGCTGGTGTAACCCATGTGATAAGGCTAGCTAGTTAGCGGGGTGCGCGCTAATAGTGTTTCAAACGTCACTCGCTCTGAGACTTGGAGTAGTTATGCATGGGTAACGCTGCTTCCAGGGTGGCTGTTATCGATGTGTTCCTGGTTCGAGCCCAGGTAGGGGCGAGGAGAGGGACGGAAGCTATACTGTTACACTGGCAATACTAAAGTGCCTATAAGAACATCCAATAGTCAAAGGTATATGAAATACAAATGGTATAATAGAGAGAAATAGTCCTATAATTCTTATAATAATTACAACCTAAAACTTCTTACCTGGGAAAATTGAAGACTCATGTTAAAAGGAACCACCGGCTTTCATATGTTCTGAGCAAGGAACTTAAATGTTAGCTTTCTTACATGGCACATATTGCACTTTTACTTTCTTCTCCAACACTTTGTTTTTGCATTATTTAAACCAAATTGAACATGTTTCATTATTTATTTGAGGCTACATTGTTTTTATTGATGTATTATATTAAGTTAAAATAAGTGTTCATTCAATATTGTTGTAATTGTCATTATTACAAATAAATAAATAAAAATCGGCCGATTTTAATCGGTATAGTCTTTTTTGGTCCTCTAATAATCGGTATCGGCGTTGAAAAATCATAATCGCCTCTAGTGATAATATCTTACCCTGACAATTCCCAGCCCTAACTGTTGCCCCCGCTCACTGTCTTCTCCGCCACGTTGTCAAATATGGATGATTCTACAGAATCCTAATACTTCTTTAAAATAGAGCTTGCTCTGTTCATGTTTTTATTTCACAGTAGAAGCAGCTCCTAGAATCATAGCCATGGCGATTTATCTGGCCTACTGGTTGATGTTCTGCTGACCTTGTTTACCCCACTGTCTATTTCATGCAGGCTTATAAAACAGGACTGTTCGGCATTGGTCTTCCACCCCTGCCTTGTACCATGTCATAACCCTGTGTTACTGTTATCTAGCGGCCATCCCATGACCTTCAGGCAGGGCTTATCTCTTCTCCCATCCCTACGTCTCTCCATCCCTCCCTCTGTCCAGCAGGCTGTGTAATCCTGTAGTAGGTTTGGTCGTTGGGGGTAATGGTGGGATCCAGTGTCACACAGACACAGTGAGTGCACTGTGCACCGACCACAACATTGTTCTCTGTGCCCACAGGGGACAATGCAGTCCTTATATTCACGCAGGAAGGCAGGCCCACTGCCAGGTGCCTTTCTTAGCCGTTAGTTTGACCGTAACAGTGGAGTCCTTTTACCAGAGGAGTTGTGTACACTAAGAATAAACGTCTCCCATTTGTGTAAAATGGCTGGCAGAAGATACAATATACTAGAAGCTGTTGTACAGGCAGCATATGTAAACGCACAACTGTATGTATTTACCTTCTATATCTTTAGCTCTTTATCTGCCAATCACATTGTTTCTCTTGCCCTCTAGCACAGTCTCTCTTTCTCTCTGGATTTTACATCAGGTTTAATAATCCAGGGCCAGTTGGCCAGCTATCAGGAGGGCATTATAGACATTCAGCATTGGGGCTTAGTGCATCTCTAGCTCACACTCGTACTCCACACACTCACACACACTCAGTCTCACACACACAAATGCGTACAGTGCCATTAGTAAGTATTCATACATATTTGACTTATTACACATTTTGTTGTTAGTCTGAAATCAAAATTTGTCAAATTGATTTACACAAAATACCCCATAATGACAAAGTGAAAACATGTCTTTAGACTTTTTTTCCCAATGTATTGAAAAGTATCTACACACCCCTTTGCTATGACACTCCAAATGAAGCTCTGGTGCATCCAATTCCCCTAATCATCCTTGAGATGTCACTACAACTTGACTGGAGTCCACCTGTGGCCAAGTTGATTGTTTGGACATGATTTAGAAAGAAACACACCTGTCTAAATATGGTCCAACAGTTGGCCGTGCATGTCAGAGCAGAACCTATACCATGAAGTCCCAGGAACTGTCCGTCGATCTCAGAGATATAATTGTGATGAGGCATATATTTGGGGAAGGGTATAAAACAATTTCTAGGGTGTTGAAAGCACATTGGGAAATTGGAAAAATATGGAACTACCCATGCTGTCTGACCAAACTGAGCAACCGGGCAAGAAGGACCTTTGGTCAGGGGAGGTGACCAATGACCACTTTGACAGAACTACAGAGTTCCTTGGCTGAGATGGGAGAACCTGCCAGAAGGACAACAGTCTCTACAGCACTTCACCAATCTGGGATTTATGGGAGAGTGCCCAGATGGCACAAAAAAAAGTGGGAGAGTTCCCAAAAAGGCACATGACAGCACGACTGGAGTTTGCAAAAAGGCACGTGAAAGACATAAGTTTAAGGCAAAAGATTCTGTTGTCAGGTGAGACAAACATTTTACTCTTTTGCCTTACTACAAAGCGCTATGTCTGTAGAAAAACCAGGCACAGCTCATCACCTGTTTAACACGGGGCGGCAGGTAGCCTAGTGGTTAGAGCTTTGGACTAGTAACCGAAAGGTTGCAAGACCGGATCCCTGAGCTGACAAGGTAAAAATCTGTCGTTCTGCCCCTGAAGAAGGCAGTTAACCCACTGTTTCTAGGCCATCATTGAAAATAAGAATTTGTTCTTAACTGACTTACCTAGTTAAATGAAGATTTAAAAAAAAAAAGCACCATCCATACTGTGAAGCATGGTGGTGGCAGCATCGTGCTATGGGGATGCTTTTCAGCAGAAGAGACTAGAGGAACAATGAATGGAGCCAAATAACGACACATTTTTTATGAGAACCTGCTTCAGAGTGCAAACAACCTTCGACTGGGGCAAAGATTTACGTTCCAGCAGGACAAGGACCCCAAGCATACAGCCAAAGCAACACTGAAATGGCTTCAGAACAAGAATGTGAAAGTCCTTGAGTGGTCCAGACTTGAATCCCATTGAAAATCTACACACTCCATCTAATTTAACAGAGTTTGAGATAATCTGCAAGGAAGAATGGGAGAAAATCCCCAAATTCAGATGTGCAAAGCTGATACAGACATGAGATACTTCTGTATTTCATTTTCAATAAATGTGCAAAATGTTCCAAAAACAACATGTTTTCACTTTGTCATGGGGTGTTGCGTGTAGATGTGTGAGCATTTGTTTTATTGAATCCATTTTGAAATCAGGCTGTAACAACAAACTCTGGAATAAGTCAAGGGATATGAATACTTTCTGAAGGCACTGTGTTAAGCCAGCAGGCATGTTTTATGAGTCAGAGTATTGGGTCATAGATTTAGGGTAGCGTTATGACCTAACGTATGAGCTAATGCTTTAGGCCAGGGATGGGCAACTGGCGGCCCACGGACCTAATTTATTTTTGTGGGGGGCAACTCAGCTGGGGTCTAAACTTAGAATAATAGGTGCAATTTCAAAATGTGGTTGTGCATCAGCAGTCACTCAATGTCAGCAAAACATTTTAGATTGGTAAGTTAGTCTAGCGGACATCTATCTAAACTTGTAGTAAGCATGGTCGAATTACCAATCGGGGGGGGGGCGGCATTGATAATCAGTTATCATACTTAAAACTGCAAACATTTGCCACCATCCTATGGCAAAATGTGTGGAAATGCAGCAAACTTGCTTTTTTTTTTTTAAAGGCAACATTTTTCTACGCCCCCATGGCAAAATGTTCAGAATTGCAGGAAATGAACTAAAGAAAGTTGCCCAAACCCTGCTTTAGCCCGACTGGTTACTGTATACTTCCTGTTGCTAGACTGGCCTTTTCGTAGACTTGTAAGTGAAGGTAATATGCCATTGTTAACTCCTTGTTTGAAGTGTACATTTTAATATTACAACAACTTAAATCAACAGTGGTGCATGTTGCTGTACGTATTGAAGACTTACTAAAAACAGCATTACGTTTACATACAGTGCATTCGGAAACTATTCAGACCACATCACCTTTTTCCACATTTTGTTATGTTAGACTTATTCTAAAATGGATTAAATTGTTTGTTTACCTCAACAATGTACACAATACCACATAATAATAAAAAACAGGAATATCACATTTACATAAGAATGTGCAAAGCTGTCAGGGCAAATGGTGGCTAGATTGGAGAATCTCAAATATATTTTGATTTGTTTAACACTTTTGGTTACTACATGATTCCGTACGTGGTATTTCATAGTTTTGATGCCATCACTATTATTCTACAATGTAGATAATAGTAAAAAATAAAAACCCTTGAATGAGTAGGTGAGTCCAAACTTTTGAAGGGGTACTGTATATAAATTAGCAAACATTTCAAAAAAACTTTTTCTGCTTTGTCATTATAGAGTATTGTGTGTAGATTGAGAGAGAGAAATATTGCATCCAGTTTAGAATAAGGCGGTAATGTAACAATTTGGAAAAAGTTAAGGGGTAGCCTAGTGGTTAGAGCGTTGGACTAGTAACCGGAAGGTTGCGAGTTCAAACCCCCGAGCTGACAAGGTACAAATATGTCGTTCTGCCCCTGAACAGGCAGTTAACCCACTGTTCCTAGGCCGTCATTGAAAATAAGAATTTGTTCTTAACTCACTTGCCTGGTTAAATAAAGGTAAAATTTAAATTTTAAAAAACTTTCCAAATGTACTGTAGGTTTTAGGCCAATTACAGTATGTTTGTCTCTTGTTGACTGAATGACATTGTTTCTCTCTATCTCCCCCAGGATTCGTCCTCAACTGGCCCGGGAGAAGATCGAGGGATGTCACATCTGTACGTTTGTGACCCCAGGGGAGCCCCAGGTGATGCTGGGTAAAGACAAGGCCTTTACTTACGACTATGTGTTCGACATGGACTCCTGTCAGGACAGCATCTACGCTAGCTGCACTGAGAAGCTGATCGAGGGCTGCTTCGAAGGATACAACGCCACCATTTTTGCCTATGGCCAGGCAAGTCTCTACACAGTCCTGCCTTGACTGACACCTGGGGCTCCGGGGTCACAAAGTGTTGATATTTGGGTTGAAGGACAGAACTCTTGTGTATAGCCCAGGGGGTTTTCTTGGTCAGGTCAAATGACCTGGGAAAATTATAGGCCCTATCTACAGTATGCAGTAGGCTAAAGCAGTTATTCCAGCCATATTCCACTAGTTTGCACTGTGCCTGACATTGTAAGGCTGGTATTTGTGTAATGTAAAACTTCTGTTTGATCAGGACTGAACTGGTATGATAATCCTGTGTGAGGTCCTGAAAACTCATTGACCCCTCGAATATTCTTTATATGTATATATTCAGTATTTTTGTTGAATGCTTTCTAGCTCTTGGAGTGCTTATAAAGTTTTTATTAGAGGTCGACCGATTATGATCTTTCAATGCTGATACCGATTATTGGAGGACCCCAAAAAAAAAAGCCGATACCGATTAATCGGCCGATTTTGTTTTTTTGTTTTTCAATTAATTTATTTGTAATAATGACAATTACAACAATACTGAATGAACACTTTTCTTTTACCTTAATATCAATAAAATCAATTTAGCCCCAAATAATGAAACATGTGTAACGGCGTTCTTCGTTTGTTGAGAGAGAGTCGGACCGAAAAAAACAACAAACGGAACGTGAAACCTATCTGGTGAAACTACACGGAGACAGGAACAATCACCCACGAAAGACAAAGCGAAACTCAGGCTACCTAAATACGGTTCCCAATCAGAGGCAACGAGAATCACCTGACAGCTGATTGAGAACCGCCTCAGGCAGCCAAGCCTATACAACACCCCTAATCAGCCGCGATCCCAAATACTACAACCCAATACGAAATACAATAACATAAACCCCTGTCACACCCTGGCCTGACCAAATATATAACGAAAACACAAAATACAATGACCAAGGCGTGACAACATGTTCAATTTGGTTTAAATAATGCAACAACAAAGTGTTGGGGAAGAAAGTAAAAGTGCAATATGTGCCATGTAAGAAAGGTAATATTTAAGTTCCTTGCTCAGAACATGAGAACATATGAAAGTTGGTGGTTCCTTTTAACATGAGACTTCAATATTCCCAGGTAAGAAGTTTTAGGTTGAGGTTGTTATAGGAATTATTGGACTATTTCTCTCTATAACCATTTGAATTTCATATACCTTTGACTATTGAATGTTCTTATAGGCACTTTAGTATTGTCAGTGTAACAGTATAGCTTCCGTCCCTCTCCTCGCCCCTACCTGGGCTCGAACCAGGAACACATCGACAAGAGCCACCCTCGAAGCATCGTTACCCATCGCTCCACAAAAGCCGCGGCCCTTGCAGAGCAAGTGGAACTACTACTCTCAGAGCAAGTGACGTCACCGATTTGAAATGCTATTAGCGTGCACACCGCTAACTAGCTAGCCATTTCACATCGGTTACACCAGCCTAATCTCAGGAGTTGATAGGCTTGAAGTCATAAACAGCTCAATGCTTGAAGCACAGCGACTAGCTGCTGTCAAACGCACCAAAGTGCTGTTTGAATGAATGCTTACGAGCCTGCTGCTGCCTACCATCGCTCAGTCAGACTGCTCTATCAAATATCAAATCATAGACTTAATTATAACATAATAACACACAGAAATATGAGCCTTTGGTCATTGCTATGGTCAAATACGGAAACTATAATTTCGAAAATAAAACTGTTATTCTTTCAGTGAAATACTGAACCGTTCCGTATTTTATCTAACGGGTGGCATCCCTAAGTCTAAATATTGCTGTTACATTGCACAACCTTCAATGTTATGTCATAATTATGTACAATTCTGGCAAATTAATTACGGTCTTTGTTAGGAATAAATGAACTTCACACAGTTCACAATGAGCCAGGTGGCCCAAACTGCTGCATATACCCTGACTGCTTGCACGGAACGCAAGAGGAGTGACACAATTTCCCTAATTATAAGAAATTCATGTTAGCAGGCAATATTAACTAAATATGCAGGTTTAAAACTATATACTTGTGTATTGATTTTAAAGAAAGGCATTGATGTTTATGGTTAGGTTTGGTGCAACGACAGTGCTAAATCATCACCCGTTTGGCGAAGTAGGCTGTGATTCGATAAGAAATTAACAGGCACCGCATCGATTATATGCAACGCAGGACACGCTAGATAATCTAGTAATATCATCAACCATGTACAGTGCCTTGCGAAAGTATTCGCCCCCCTTGAACTTTGCGACCTTTTGCCACATTTCAGGCTTCAAACATAAAGATATAAAACTGTATTTTTTTGTGAAGAATCAACAACAAGTGGGACACAATCATGATGTGGAACGACATTTATTGGATATTTCAAACTTTTTTAACAAATCAAAAACTGAAAAATTGGGCGTGCAAAATTATTCAGCCCCTTTACTTTCAGTGCAGCAAACTCTCTCCAGAAGTTCAGTGAGGATCTCTGAATGATCCAATGTTGACCTGAATGACTAATGATGATAAATACAATCCACCTGTGTGTAATCAAGTCTCCGTATAAATGCACCTGCACTGTGATAGTCTCAGAGGTCCGTTAAAAGCGCAGAGAGCATCATGAAGAACAAGGAACACACCAGGCAGGTCCGAGATACTGTTGTGAAGAAGTTTAAAGCCGGATTTGGATACAAAAAGATTTCCCAAGCTTTAAACATCCCAAGGAGCACTGTGCAAGCGATAATATTGAAATGGAAGGAGTATCAGACCACTGCAAATCTACCAAGACCTGGCCGTCCCTCTAAACTTTCAGCTCATACAAGGAGAAGACTGATCAGAGATGCAGCCAAGAGGCCCATGATCACTCTGGATGAACTGCAGAGATTTACAGCTGAGGTGGGAGACTCTGTCCATAGGACAACAATCAGTCGTATATTGCACAAATCTGGCCTTTATGGAAGAGTGGCAAGAAGAAAGCCATTTCTTAAAGATATCCATAAAAAGTGTTGTTTAAAGTTTGCCACAAGCCACCTGGGAGACACACCAAACATGTGGAAGAAGGTGCTCTGGTCAGATGAAACCAAAATTGAACTTTTTGGCAACAATGCAAAACGTTATGTTTGGCGTAAAAGCAACACAGCTCATCACCCTGAACACACCATCCCCACTGTCAAACATGGTGGTGGCAGCATCATGGTTTGGGCCTGCTTTTCTTCAGCAGGGAAGATGGTTAAAATTGATGGGAAGATGGATGGAGCCAAATACAGGACCATTCTGGAAGAACCTGATGGAGTCTGCAAAAGACCTGAGACTGGGACGGAGATTTGTCTTCCAACAAGACAATGATCCAAAACATAAAGCAAAATCTACAATGGAATGGTTCAAAAATAAACATATCCAGGTGTTAGAATGGCCAAGTCAAAGTCCAGACCTGAATCCAATCGAGAATCTGTGGAAAGAACTGAAAACTGCTGTTCACAAATGCTCTCCATCCAACCTCACTGAGCTCGAGCTGTTTTGCAAGGAGGAATGGGAAAAAATGTCAGTCTCTCGATGTGCAAAACTGATAGACATACCCCAAGCGACTTACAACTGTAATCGCAGCAAAAGGTGGCGCTACAAAGTATTAACTTAAGGGGGCTGAATAATTTTGCACGGCCAATTTTTCAGTTTTTGATTTGTTAAAAAAGTTTGAAATATCCAATAAATGTCGTTCCACTTCATGATTGTGTCCGACTTGTTGTTGATTCTTCACAAAAAAATACAGTTTTATATCTTTATGTTTGAAGCCTGAAATGTGGCAAAAGGTCGCAAAGTTCAAAGGGGCCGAATACTTTCGCAAGGCACTGTATAGTTAATTAGTGATTATGTTAAAGATTGATTGTTTTTTATAAGATAAGTTTAATGCTAGCTAGCAACTTACCTTGGCTTCTTGCTGCCCTCGTGTGACAGGTAGTCAGCCTGCCACTCAGGCTCCTCGTGGAGTGCAATGTAAGGCAGGTGGTTAGAGCGTTGGACTAGTAACTGGAAGGTTGCAAAAACGAATCCCCGAGCTGACATGGTAAAAATCTGTCGTTATGCCCCTGAACAAGGCAGTTAACCCACCGTTCCTAGGCCGTCATTGAAAGTAAGAATGTGTTCTTAACTGACTTGCCTAGTTAAATAAAGGTGTTTTAAAAAAATAGCAAAAAAAACAATTCTGCCAAATCGGTGTCCAAAAATACCGATTTCCGATTGTTATGAACCTGAAATCGGCCATTCCGATTAATCGGTCGACCTCTAGTTTTTATAAAAGGTTTCTGAGAGTATTGGAGGTGCTTCTGTCATTGCAAGCCCTCACAAAGCTCTCTGAATCTGTAGTAGCACCACTAAAGCACACACTCTATCCCTCTCCCTCTCTTTTCCTATTCAACAGTTCTTACTCCTCATGCAGTTTGGCGGCTGAGCCTCTCTCTCTCTGTCATAGGGGCTTCCTAGAACTAAAGTCTGTTTGATGGGAGGGGATTTCAATGCTGGTGGGTCTTAAGTGATGCAGTTAAGTAGGCCTGCACAACTCTTAAGATATTCATTAATGTTTTTATGTGAACTCTCCCCCCCCCCCCCCCACCCATCTGTTCCACACCACCACTGCTGCAGTGACTGGTGACCTACTTCTTGTCTGTCTCTCTACCATACTGTACAGTGGTTGGCCCTGGCTCTCGGTCGCCTGTTTCAGTTTTACCCTGTGTTTTTACTAGAGACATTTGGTAGGATATGTGTCTGTCTAGTCTGTGCTGGACTAATTCATCTTTAACACAGTCCCAACAGTTTGACCCAGTCAGCAGAATCCTGGGGTTCTTCCCACTTCGTTACAAGCACAGCAGATTTAAATGAAACTTCAATGAATGAATTAAGTTGAATAAATTAATCTCGTTATCTCTCTCCTTGCTCATCTCCCCCATTCCCCCTCCTTTCCTCGTCCTTATCTTTGCTCCCCTCTCCCCCTTCCTCCTCTTTCCATTCCTGCTTCTCTCTCATCCTCCCCTCTTTCTCTCCCCCTCTCTCTTGTCTGCCACCCCATCTTATCCTCCTTTTTTCTTCCCCTTTTCTGTCCTTCATCTTCCTCTTCCTCCTCCTATAGACGGGGTCAGGTAAGACCTACACCATGGGTACAGGGTTTGATGTTAATATCGGGGAAGAGGAGCTGGGCATCATACCCCGGGCGGTCAGCCACCTCTTCAGGGGCATTGAGGAGCGCCAGCAGGCCGCTAAAGAGCAGGGACGACCCGTTCCTGAGTTCAAGATCAACGCACAGTTCCTGGAGGTATGGACAACGGAGACACAGAGGCAGGGAATATAGGTAACATTCTACTTGTAAATGTGTTATAGAGTGAGCTAGGGACAAAACCACACTCTCCGACACAGAGGATTACTTCAAATAATACATCAACCGTAGGCTGGCGCTACGTCAGCCTGACATGGCTGTTTGTGTATTATTTTAGGTAATCCTCTGTGTCTGAGAGTGTGGTTATGTCCCTATCTCTTAACCTCCCTCTAACATATTTACCAGTAGAATGGGGTTCTTGTAACCAAGAACCCCAGGATTACGTAGCGCCAGCGTCAGTCTGTGTGTTGACACGGCACAATTTAACTAGCTCCCATCTCTAGTCTCCTACACACGTTTCTCAGACTGTTGACTGTGGACAGCTGTCAGCGGGTGGGAGCAGGTTTGTTTGGGTCACGGTTTGGGGTGGCAAGGGTTAACACAGGATGACTGCACAGTTGTGTTTGCTTGTCATACTGACAGAAGCCTCATGAGGACAGACTTAGTCTGCTCCTTTTTATGACAGAGTAATATACTGTGTTTGTCATAGAAATAGAGTTAGTAGAAAGGATATGGCCGGAAAATCAACAGGATTTTGCTAAATCTACCCAATATTGTAAGCAATGATCACTCCAGCCACCTCAGAACAGTGAATGGGAATGTCCATTCTACCAATACTAATTCTATGTCTGAG
The DNA here is from genome assembly GCF_002021735.2 of Oncorhynchus kisutch. NCBI lineage: Eukaryota > Metazoa > Chordata > Actinopteri > Salmoniformes > Salmonidae > Oncorhynchus > Oncorhynchus kisutch. The sequence goes on from NC_034195.2 coordinate 46,528,103, forward strand.
TTACCACAGAGAAAACAAACGGATCGATTATCAGCACAAACAAATAACTCACTGTTTAAATGCACACATTAAAGGGATACTTCGTAATTTTCGCCCTTTTATCTACTTCCCCAGAGTCAAATGAACTTTGGATGACATTTTTATGTCTCTGCATGCAGTTTGAAGGAAGTTGCTATCTAGCACTAGCACAATTGCTAACTAGGGTTAGCGCAATGACTGGAAGTCTATGGGTATCTGCTAGCATGCTATTGACGGCCATTTAAAATATCTACATATTTTGTCATAACAGTATTAGCATTTAGCAGCTTTAAAACTTATACTCTACCATAATACATGGAAAACCAGATGGGGGACGTTTTGTTTGCATCTTAGGTTTATCCCACATAGCCTCTTATAACAACCAGAGATGGGAATGACTATAGAAATGGTTAATACCTCATTTGGGTACTCTATCAGTAGCATGTGGACTGGCAACAGGAAGTTTAACAAATCAACCAAAAGAAATGTTGTTACTTGTTCACCCCCGTTCCATAAAACTAGGCACTGGCAGAGCCATTTATTTAGAATATATACTGCTCTGGACCTTAGCCACTAGGACCTTCGCCACTAACACTAAGCTACTGTCGTAGAAAGGTCATTCTTGCTGCCTCCCGAGTGGCGCAGCGGACTATGGCACTGCATCACATTGGGTTCGATCCCAGGCTGGCCGTGATTGGGAGACCCATTTGGTCCCAGCGTTGTCCGGCTGTCTGTCTCTCTCTCTATAACATAATCAGATGTGATCTTGCATAGTTGTGATATCAGAACTCTGGCGTAGGATACAAACATACTGTTAGAAGGTGTGATATTTCCATAGAATTTCACAGTGCTGAATTCAGAACGGTAACAAATAAGACTGTAATATTGTATTTCTGTATGTCCCCTGGTTAAGCTTTACAACGAGGAGGTGCTGGATCTATTTGACTCTACACGGGACCTGGAAGCTCGGGCGCAGAAATCCCACATAAAAATCCACGAGGACGCTAATGGAGGAATCTACACAGTAGGGGTGACCACACGGACGGTAGCCTCCGAGGCAGAGGTGTGTGCATTGGGATGTATGGTCTGGGGGTTCAGAAGAAATGTATGGCTGTGTGAACACCATGTAGGACTGTAAAAACAGGAATAACACTGGACATGTTACCGCATAAAAGATCATTTACAATCTCGTCTCTGTCTCCTCACCCAGATGATGCAGTGTCTGAAGTTGGGTGCTCTGTGTCGTACCACGGCCAGCACCCAGATGAACGTCCAGAGCTCCCGCTCTCATGCCATCTTCACCATTCACCTGTGCCAAGTCAGAGTCTGTGCATCCGACAATGTACGTACAAGAGCAGATTATTCATTAGCCTGAGGGCCCGTCCCTTTGTGCTGTCTTTCCAACTCCTATCTTATTCCGTATCTACTCTTTCTACTCGTATCTGCTATGAGGCGACTCTTGTCACGTGTTACGACACTGTTACGACATGCTATGACAGTGACTGGAGTTACTCCTAACCTTGACATTTTACAGAAATCATATAGCTGCTCCTACGCTATCATGTTCTATTATGTTAGTTTAATGTGAATGACATCGATAGAAAGTAGAGGTCGACCGACATCGGCATGGCTGATTAGTTAGTGCCCATTTCAAGTTTTCATAACATTCGGTAATCAGCCTTTTTGGATGCCGATTACATTTCAATTCACGAGGAGACTGCATGGCAGGCTGACCACCTGTTAGGGCAGGCTGACCACCTGTTAGGGCAGGCTGACCACCTGTTAGGGCAGGCTGACCACCTGTTAGGGCAGGCTGATCACCTGTTAGGGCAGGCTGATCACCTGTTAGGGCAGGCTGATCACCTGTTAGGGCAGGCTGATCACCTGTTAGGGCAGGCTTGACCACCTGTTAGGGCAGGCTTGACCACCTGTTAGGGCAGGCTTGACCACCTGTTAGGGCAGGCTTGACCACCTGTTAGGGCAGGCTTGACCACCTGTTAGGGCAGGCTTGACCACCTGTTAGGGCAGGCTTGACCACCTGTTAGGGCAGGCTTGACCACCTGTTAGGGCAGGCTTGACCACCTGTTAGGGCAGGCTTGACCACCTGTTAGGGCAGGCTTGACCACCTGTTAGGGCAGGCTGACCACCTGTTAGGGCAGGCTGACCACCTGCTACGTGAGTGCAGCATCAAAAGGACCTTGTGGCTGCAATGAGCCAAGGTAAGTTGCTAGCTAGCATTAAACCTATCTTATAAAAAACAATCAATCTTCACATAAATCACTAGTTGGTTGATGATATTACTAGTTTAACTAGCTTGTCCTGCGTTGCATATAATCAATGTGGTGCCTGTTAATTTATCATCGAATCACAGCCTACTTCAACTTGTAATGATTTAACAAAAGCGCATTTGCGAAAAAGCACATTCGTTGCACAAATTGACCTAACCATAAACATCAATGCCTTTCTTAAAATCAATACACAGAAGTATATATTTTTTAAACTACATATTTAGTTCAAATAAATGCATGTTAGCAGGCAATATTAAACTAGGGAAATTGTGTCACTTCTCTTGCGTTCAGTGCCAGCAGAGTCCAGTTATATGCAACAGTTTGGGCCGCCTGGCTCGTTGCAAACTGTGTTTCTTCCTAACAAAGACCGTAATTAATTTACCAGAATTTAACATAATTATGACATAACATTGAAGGTTGTGCAATGTAGCAGCAATATTTAGACTTTAAGAACATCCAATAGTCAAAGGTATATGAAATACAAATGGTATAGAGAGAAATAGTCCACGCGTCATAATTCCTATAATAACTATAACCTAAAACTTCTTAACTGGGAATATTGAAGAACTGGGAATATTGAACCACCAGCTTTCATAGTTCTGAGCAAGGAACTTAAACATTAGTTTTTTTTACATGGCACATATTGCACTTTTACTTTCTTCTCCAACACTGTGTTTTAGCATTATTTAAAGCAAATTGAACATATTTCATTATTTATTTGAGACTAAATAGATTTTATTTATGTATTATATTAAGTTAAAATAAAAGGGTTAATTGTTCATTCAGTATTGTTGTAATTGTCATTTTATTTATATATATATCGTATCGTTTAATCGGTATCCTCTTTTTTTTTGGTCCTCCAATAATCGGTATTGAAAAATCATAATCAGTCGACCTCTAACAGAAAGTACTCTTATTACTGACATTCTATGTGTATGGTATTGACATTCTATGTTTATGGTACTGGCATTCTATGTTTATGGTACTGGCATTCTATGTTTATGGTACTGACATTCTATGTTTATGGTACTGGCATTCTATGTTTATGGTACTGGCATTCTATGTTTATGGTACTGACATTCTATGTTTATGGTACTGGCATTCTATGTTTATGGTACTGGCATTCTATGTTACATTACACTAATGGCATGGACAGTGCTTTTGACTTGTGGTACTGAAACAAAGGCATCCATCTTGGTGTTATTTACATGTACACTTTGATCATTTAGCCAATGCTCTTATCCAGAGCGACTTACATAAGCAATTAGGGTTAAGTGCCGTACTGAAGGGCACGTTGACCGATTCTTCACCTAGTCGACTCTGGGATTCGAACCAGAAAACTTTTGCTTTCTGGCCCAATGCACTTATCCTCTAAGCTACCTGCCGCCTGTTATTTCTACCTCAGACAGACAACAACGAGACAGACAACAACGAGACTGACAACAGGATTGCTAATGGCAACTCAGAGATGGAAGAGTATGAGACACTGACCGCCAAGTTTCACTTTGTGGACCTGGCCGGTTCTGAAAGGCTGAAGAGAACCGGTGCTACAGGAGACCGAGCTAAGGAGGGAATCTCCATCAACTGTGGACTGGTGAGAGTTTGGCTGTGTCTCAAATGGACCCTATTCCCTATAGTAGTATGCAGCTTCTGACCCACCCTTTCTCTAACACACTATAGGGATCTGGTCAAAATACAATATAGGAATATTATATCATGTCAGATGAGCCCTTTAAAAAGAGGCAGCATTTTATTTCTTAACCTTAAAGAGCCATCTAGTGGTTAAAAGCAGTACCTTGCAAATACTGTGAAGTCGTGACAGCCCAGTTTGAACACACGTAGACTCCTCGAATGAGAATCTTTCTGAAAATACCTTTCAATGTCTGTTTTTCTGAGTTGTGTTTTTTGGTCAACTCCTCCAAACTGCAGCTTGCTCTGGGGAATGTAATTAGTGCTTTGGGAGACAGGAGCAAGCGATCCACGCACGTGCCCTACAGAGACTCCAAACTCACCCGGCTCCTACAGGACTCTCTAGGTGGAAACAGGTCTGTTTGCCATTGGTCTGGCCTTTCTCCCTCTCTATAAGCATTGTTGTCATAGTAATCTGGTATGATGTGCATGTCAAACTAAATGCATTTTGTCAATCAATACAAATTGTACATATTAAGAGTCAGCTTTGAGGTGTCAGTCTGTTTCTTGTTCAGCCCACTTGTCATTGGCTTGCCAAGGCAAAGCTGTTATGTTGTTGAATGCATACAGTGAGGAACCCATGTTAATTTGAATTCTCCCATTACCCTCAGCCAAACGATGATGATAGCCTGCATCAGTCCGTCTGACCGGGACTTCATGGAGACTCTGAACGCCTTGAAGTACGCTAACAGAGCCAGGAACATTAAGAACAAGGTGATGGTGAACCAGGACAAGGCCTCCCAGCAGATCTCTGCTCTCAGGACAGAAATCGCCAGGCTACAGATGGAACTGATAGAGTACAGGACTGTAAGAGACAGGGATGGATGGAGGGAGGGATGGGAAGGGAGAGGGAGGGATAAGGGGGTGGGGGGGATGGATAGGGGAAGAGGGGGATGGATAGAGAGATGTGGGGGATGGATAGAGAGATGTGGGGGATGGAGTGATGGAGATGTGGGGGATGGAGTGATGGAGATGTGGGGGATGGAGTGATGGAGATGTGGGGGATGGAGTGATGGAGATGTGGGGGATGGAGTGATGGAGATGTGGGGGATGGAGATGTGGGGGATGGAGTGATGGAGATGTGGGGGATGGAGTGATGGAGGTGGGGGATGGAGTGATGGAGATGTGGGGAGGAGAGAGAGAGATGTGGGGAGGGGAGAGAGATGTGGGGAGGGGAGAGAGATGTGGGGAGGAGAGAGAGAGATGTGGGGAGGAGAGAGAGAGATGTGGGGAGGGGAGAGAGATGTGGGGAGGGGAGAGAGAGATGTGGGGAGGGGAGAGAGAGAGATGTGGGGTAGGGGAGAGAGAGAGATGTGGGGAGGGGAGAGGAGAGAGATGTGGGGAGGGGAGAGAGAGAGATGTGGGGAGGGGGGAGGAGACGAGAGGAGATGTGGGGAGGGGGAGGAGAGAGAGAGATGTGGGGAGGGGAAGAGAGAGAGATGTGGGGAGGGGAGAGAGAGAGAGATGTGGGGAGGGGAGAGAGAGAGAGATGTGGGGAGGAGAGAGAGAGAGATTGTGGGGAGGAGGGGAGAGATGTGGGAGGAGAGAGAGAGATGGGAGGAGAGAGAGAGATGTGGGGAGGAGAGAGAGAGATGTGGGGAGGAGAGAGAGAGATGGGGAGGAGAGAGAGAGATGTGGGGAGGGAGAGAGAGAGATGTGGGGAGGGAGAGATGAGATGTGGGGAGGGAGAGAGAGAGAGGTGGGGAGGGGAGAGAGAGATGATGGGGAGGGGAGAGAGAGAGAGATGTGGGGAAGGGGAGAGAGAGAGAGAGGGG
>NC_034195.2:46533972-46576472 GCF_002021735.2 Oncorhynchus kisutch
GGAGAGGGAGAGAGATGTGGGGAGGGGAGAGAGAGAGATGTGGGGAGGAGAGAGAGAGATGTGGGAGGGGAGAGAGATGTGAGAGGGATGAAGGGATCGGGGAGGGGGATGGGAGGGAGAGGAGTGGAGTGATGGGGAGAGAGGGATAGGGAGAGCGATGGGGAGAGAGGGAGAGGATGGGAGGGGAGAGAGGGAGGGATAGGGGGGTGGAGGGGGATTGGAGAGGGGGTGATGGAATGATAGGGAGGGAGAGCGATGGGGAAGGGGGGAGGGAGAGAGAGATGTGGGGAGGGAGAGAGATGAGGGGAGAGAGAGATGTGGGGAGGAGAGAGATAGGGATGTGGGGAGGGAGGGAGGGGGATGGGAAGGGAGGGAGAGGGGAGTGGGAGTGATGGGGAGAGAGGGGGATAGGGAAGTGAGGGAGGGGGGGGAGAGAGGGGGATGGAATGATGGGGAGAGGCAGGGTGATGGGGAGGTAGGGAGAACGATGGGGAAGGGGGGGAGAGCGAGAGAGATGGGGGAGGGAGAGAGATGGGGAGGGGGAGGTGGAGGTGAGAGGGAGAGAGAGCAAAATTATGTGGTGCACTTACACTACATGACCAAAAGTGCGTGTTTTGTTGGGCATAGACACGGAGGGAGAGAGGCTGAGAGAAGGGGGGGGGGGTATGGATAGAATGGAGTGAGAAAGTAAATTAGATGAGAGAAACTGGATAAAAAAGAAAACGGGGAGTATATGAAAAGAGTCCGAAAATAATTTCCTTTTAGTGAATTATAATTTGATCTAAACCCATTTTCCTCTGGTAGGGTAAACGTATGGTGGGAGAGGATGGTATGGAGAGCATCAACGACATGGTCCATGAAAACACCATGCTGCAGACTGAGAACAGCAACCTGAGGATCAGGGTCAAAGCCATGCAGGAGACCATTGACGCCCAGAGGGCCAGACTCACACAGTACCTCAGTGACCAGGCCAACCAGGTCCTCGCCAGGGCAGGTGAGTGGGGTGTGTGTATGTCTCCTGTGAGAGATGAGGGAATGTAAGGTGTGGGTTTTCGAATGTGTCGATATGTCTGTGCCAATCCCCTCACGTCTTAAACAGTTCATAAGTGTGTGTGTGTGTGTGTGTGTGTGTGTGTGTGTGTGTAAGTGTGTGTGTGTAAGTGTGTTTCCTAAGGTTTTCGTGTGTTGTTTATTCAGGTGAGGGCAGTGAAGAGATTGGGAACATGATCCGGAGCTATATCAAAGAGATAGAGGACCTCAGGTAAGTAAATGTCTCCCCTATATTAAGATTAATACCTTTCATTTGTCATTTCAATTTGTCAATAAGCTTTACTGTTACCCCCCTCCTTCCCCTAGGGCCAAACTCCTGGAAAGTGAGTCTATGAATGAAAACCTGCGTAAGAACCTGTCCCGTGCCTCCTCACGCCAGTCCTTCTACCCCGGAACCTTCTCCCCTGCCCTCCTGGCCCCCGAGAAGGAGGCCTCCGACATCATCGAGATGGCCAAGAAAGATCTGGAGAAACTCAAGAAGAAGGAGAGGAAGAAGAAGAAGAGGTAAAAAGAGATGGTGGTTATGGAACCAAATTATTGTTTTCTTGTTTTGGAAAAAACAAACTCTACTACACTGGCAGTTATTGTACAGTATATCCTCAATGTGTTGCCATGGTGAGTAACAGTTTGTTTCTCCCTATGACTTCTCTTCCTTCCAATTCTCTGTACTTCCTGATTTCTTTCCTTCGTTCCTTCCTTGTCACCTCTCCCCTGTGACCTTCGACCCTTACCTTTCCCTGAAGGCTCCAGCAGCTGCTGGAAGAGAGAGAGAGGGAGGAGCTTGTAGAGGAGGAGGATGGCAGGTTTGTCACAGGTTCCCCCTTCCCTTTACCACATTGCCACTCCCATCCCTCGCTTCTTCTAAACCGCCATTTTGTTTTGTTTAGCAGGCAGTTGACACACCAGAAGGAAAACTTCAGTTCTTTCTGTGCTCACTTGTTTGTTCACCCCGACTTGCTGATATGATGGAAACAATGCTATTGGTTCTGTTTTCATGCACCACCAATGGCCTTACCTCAAGCTTTTTTAACACCCTTTATTTTGGAAGATACTAAAAAAACGGATTCCTTTACAGATAATTACTGTACTTAGTTTTTTTTGTGCTGCTGCATATTCTGTCATGCTATTATGCTTTTGGTTGTCTTTTTCCCCCTCTAGAAAATAAATACTATTGAACCTTTGGTCTGCTCAGTTCAATGTTGTCTCACCCTGCCCCTCTGTTCTCCCCGACTAGTGTCGTCAAGGAAGAAGTCCCCGACAATGACCAAGACCAAGGGATGGAAAAAGAGCTGACTGAGCGGTCCAATGACGAGCCTGAGATGGTATATTTGACAACCTATTAGTCCAATGATATCTCAGGATGAAGAAGTGTTTTTGCCCACCCCATTTTGCTGACACTAGATCATTTTCTATTCTATTTTTGTTTGTGACCTCAGGAGGGGAGTGACCATGAGGATGAGGAAGATGAGGAGGAGGAAGAGGAGGAGATGGATGTGGAGGAGAGCTCTGATGATTCAGACTCTGAGTCAGATGAGAAAGGTAAAATAGCCAAATCGTAGAAATAGCATGTATAGAAGGGACATGGCTCTCCATGTTTGAGTCAGTGAGTAGGGTTACATGCACACAGTAATATGATTATTGTGGACAGTCAGATGAATATAATAGTTTGTTTAAAACGTGTACATGCTTTGCAAAAACAATTTCCCTAATAGACCTGTTTCCATGGACACATCTGAAATCAGGCTATCTTGATGGGACTTAAATAAATGCAGAAAATCACCAATCAAAATAAACGTCCTACCACGGACATATAAAATGTGTATGTAAACTATTTCTAAGATGTATACTTTTAAGTTTTTCAGAACTCACTTTACTTGAGCTTAAGAGGGAGGCTGGTGCTACCCGGTGCTGTCACATACTCAGATCAAATACTTTGCTGGAACGCCAATTTAAGCTTTTTACATCTATTAATAGTTTGAAAGATTGCTCATAAAACCAGGTGTTTTAATCGGCGTATGCTTACTTTGATCATGACCTTACACTGATTTAAGATAAAGAGAATTAGGTGTTTACATGTCTAATGCCATAATCAGTCTACTGCCAGAATCAGTTTAATATCTAATTATTAGTGTGCATGTAAATGTACTCATTGATTTGTTGTAAGACAAAAACATTGGAGTGCTATCTATTTTAGAGACTCCCTGCAACATCAAGGAACTAACATTCTTGCAAAATGAGACATTTGTTTTTTGATAGAGAAATTTGTTTCATTAACTTACCTGGTTGAATAAAGGCAATATGTTTTATTTTAAAGGTTCATTTTAAAGCTACTGTAAAGTATATGCCACAATGTTTACTATACTTCACCCACCAGAGAACTTCCAGGCGGACCTGGCTAACATCACTGTGTTGAGAGCTACTAAATATGTCTGTCTATGTGAAACCCATGTGAATGTACTTCACCCACCAGAGAACTTCCAGGCGGACCTGGCTAACATCACTGTGTTGAGAGCTACTAAATATGTCTGTCTATGTGAAACCCATGTGAATGTACTTCACCCACCAGAGAACTTCCAGGCGGACCTGGCTAACATCACTGTGTTGAGAGCTACTAAATATGTCTGTCTATGTGAAACCCATGTGAATGTACTTCACCCACCAGAGAACTTCCAGGCGGACCTGGCTAACATCACTGTGTTGAGAGCTACTAAATATGTCTGTCTATGTGAAACCCATGTGAATGTACTTCACCCACCAGAGAACTTCCAGGCAGACCTGGCTAACATCACTGTGTTGAGAGCTACTAAATATGTCTGTCTATGTGAAACCCATGTGAATGTACTTCACCCACCAGAGAACTTCCAGGCAGACCTGGCTGACATCACTGTGTTGAGAGCTACTAAATATGTCTGTCTATGTGAAACCCATGTGAATGTACTTCACCCACCAGAGAACTTCCAGGCGGACCTGGCTAACATCATTGTGTTGAGAGCTACTAAATATGTCTGTCTATGTGAAACCCATGTGAATGTACTTCACCCACCAGAGAACTTCCAGGCGGACCTGGCCAACATCACTGTGTTGAGAGCTACTAAATATGTCTGTCTATGTGAAACCCATGTGAATGTACTTCACCCACCAGAGAACTTCCAGGCGGACCTGGCTAACATCACTGTGTTGAGAGCTACTAAATATGTCTGTCTATGTGAAACCCATGTGAATGTACTTCACCCACCAGAGAACTTCCAGGCGGACCTGGCTAACATCACTGTGTTGAGAGCTACTAAATATGTCTGTCTATGTGAAACCCATGTGAATGTACTTCACACACCAGAGAACTTCCAGGCGGACCTGGCTAACATCACTGTGTTGAGAGCTACTAAATATGTCTGTCTATGTGAAACCCATGTGAATGTACTTCACCCACCAGAGAACTTCCAATCGGACCTGGCTAACATCACTGTGTTGAGAGCTACTAAATATGTCTGTCTATGTGAAACCCATGTGAATGTACTTCACCCACCAGAGAACTTCCAGGCGGACCTGGCTAACATCATTGTGTTGAGAGCTACTAAATATGTCTGTCTATGTGAAACCCATGTGAATGTACTTCACCCACCAGAGAACTTCCAGGCGGACCTGGCTAACATCACTGTGTTGAGAGCTACTAAATATGTCTGTCTATGTGAAACCCATGTGAATGTACTTCACTCACCAGAGAACTTCCAGGCGGACCTGGCTAACATCATTGTGTTGAGAGCTACTAAATATGTCTGTCTATGTGAAACCCATGTGAATGTACTTCACCCACCAGAGAACTTCCAGGCGGACCTGGCCAACATCACGTGTGAGATCGCCATCAAGCAGAAGCTGATAGATGAACTGGAGAACAGCCAGCGCCGTCTGCACACGCTCAAACAGCAGTACGAACAGAAACTGATGATGCTGCAGAGCAAGATCAGAGACACACAGCTGGAGAGAGACCGGGTGCTGCACAACATGGGTAAGCGTTATCACGGTAGGAAGTGAAACGTGTGACTGCTGCAGAGCTACGGGGTACGGCTAAGGCTGACACTGTGAAGAGTTTTGATTTTGCTGTGGTTCTTTAGAACCAGTGACCCGAAAGAAAGCAGTTGAAAAGCTGGATTTTACTGGAGAGTATATTTTACTCTCCCCCCTACTCTAACATACTTGATTCAGCTTATCACTTGAGGTCCTGGGGCTCAATTATCAATCGTGCATTTCTTTAACAATTCCACCGTACGTGAGGATTCTAAGGATTTGCGTGCGAAAGTTGGATAAATTCCAATCATTTGTGGCGCATGCAAATCCTAGAATCTCCATGTTTTTTATTTTATTTATTTTACCTTTATTTAACCAGGTAGGCAAGTTGAGAACAAGTTCTGATTTACAATTGCGACCTGGCCAAGATAAAGCAAAGCAGTTCGACAGATAAAACGACACAGAGTTACACATGGAGTAAAAACAAACATACAGTCAATAATGCAGTATAAACAAGTCTATATACAATGTGAGCAAATGAGGTGAGAAGGGAGGTAAAGGCAAAAAAGGCCAAGATGGCAAAGTAAATACAATATAGCAAGTAAAATACTGGAATGGTAGTTTTGCAATGGAAGAATGTGCAAAGTAGAAATAAAAAAATAATGGGGTGCAAAGGAGCAAAATAAATAAATAAATTAAAATTAAATACAGTTGGGAAAGAGGTAGTTGTTTGGGCTAAATTATAGGTGGGCTATGTACAGGTGCAGTAATCTGTGAGCTGCTCTGACAGTTGGTGCTTAAAGCTAGTGAGGGAGATAAGTGTTTCCAGTTTCAGAGATTTTTGTAGTTCGTTCCAGTCATTGGCAGCAGAGAACTGGAAGGAGAGGCGGCCAAAGAAAGAATTGGTTTTGGGGGTGACTAGAGAGATATACCTGCTGGAGCGTGTGCTACAGGTGGGAGATGCTATGGTGACCAGCGAGCTGAGATAAGGGGGGACTTTACCTAGCAGTGTCTTGTAGATGACATGGAGCCAGTGGGTTTGGCGACGAGTATGAAGCGAGGGCCAGCCAACGAGAGCGTACAGGTCGCAATGGTGGGTAGTATATGGGGCTTTGGTGATAAAACGGATTGCACTGTGATAGACTGCATCCAATTTGTTGAGTAGGGTATTGGAGGCTATTTTGTAAATGACATCGCCAAAGTCGAGGATTGGTAGGATGGTCAGTTTTACAAGGGTATGTTTGGCAGCATGAGTGAAGGATGCTTTGTTGCGAAATAGGAAGCCAATTCTAGATTTAACTTTGGATTGGAGATGTTTGATATGGGTCTGGAAGGAGAGTTTACAATCTAACCAGACACCTAAGTATTTGTAGTTGTCCACGTATTCTGGACAATGTACGCCAGAATTGAGTAAAAAAAGATATAGGCAACATACAGTCCCTTCGGAAAGTATTCAGGCCCCTTCACTTTTTACACATTTGGTTACATTACAGCCTTATTCTAAAATGGATTGTTTTATTTTTTTTAAATAGAATCCTCATTTAATCGACACACAATACCCCAGAATGACTTGGAGTCCACGTGTGGTAAATTCAATTGATTGGACATGATTTGGAAAGGCACACACCTATCTATATAAAGTCCCACAGTTGACAGTGCATGTCAGAGTAAAAACCAAGCCATGAGGTTGAAGGAATTGTCCGTAGAGCTCCGAGACAGGATTGTGTCGAGGCACCGATCTGGGAAAGAGTAACAAAAAATGTCTGCATCATTGAAGGTCCCCAAGAACACAGTGGCCTCCATCATTCTTAAATGGAAGAATTTTGGATCCACCAAGACTCTTCCTAGAGCTGGCTGCCCGGCCAAACTGAGCAATCGGGGAGGAGGGCCTCGGTCAGGGAGGTGCCCAAGAGCACGATGGTCACTCTGACAGAGCTCTAGAGTTCCTTTGTGTAGATGGGAGAACCTTCCAGAATGACAACCATCTCTGCAGCACTCCACCAATCAGGCCTTTATGGCAGAGTGACCATTTAGAAGCCACTCCTCAGTAAAAGACACATGGCAGCCCGCTTGGAGTTTGCCAAAAGGCACCTAAAGACTCGAAGACCATGAGAAAGTGTCACATCTGGAGGAAACCTGGCACCATCCCTACGGTGAAGCATGGTGGTGGCAGCACCATGCTGTGGGGATGTTTTTCAGCGACAGGGACTGGGAGTCTAGTCAGGATCGAGGGAAAGATGAACGGAGCAAAGTACAGAGAGATCCTTGAATGAAACCTGCTCCAGAGCGCTCAGGTCCTCAGACTGGGGCGAAGGTTCACCTTCCAACAGGACAACCACCCTAAGCACACAGCCAAGACAATGCAGGAGTGGCTTTTGGCCAAGTCTCAATGTCCTTGAGTGGCCCAGCCAGTCCCCGGACTTGAACCTGATTGCCACATCTCTGACGAGACCTGAAAATAGCTGTGCAGCAACTCTCTCCATCCAACCTGACAGAGCTTGAGAGGGTCTGCAGAGAAGATTGGGAGAAGTTCCTCAAGGCGGCAGGGTAGCCTAGTGGTTAGAGCGTTGGACTAGTTGTAAGGTTGTGGGTTCAAATCCCCGAGCTGACAAGGTACAAATCTGTCGTTCTGCCCCTGAACAGGCAGTTAACCCACTGTTCCCAGGCCGTCATTGAAAATAAGAATGTGTTCTTAACTGACTTGCCTATTAAATAAAGGTAAAATAAATAAATAATAATAATAATACAGGTGTGCCAATCTTGAAGCATCGTACCCAAGAAGACTCAAGGATGTAATCGCTACCAAAGGTGATTCAACAAAGTACTGAGTGAATACTTATGTAAATGTGATATTTCAGTATGGGAAAAAATAAATACAAATGAATCCAAAAGTGTCTAAAAACCTGTTTTTGTTTTGTCATTATAGGGTATTGTATTTAGATGATGAGGGGGGAAACGATTTAATCCATTTTTAAAATAAGGCTGTAACGTAGAAAAATTTGGAAAAAGAGAAGGGGTCTGAATATTTTCCCAAATGCACTATTTTCATTGATAAATCAGAGGCATATTATATTTGTGTGGTAGTGAACGGTCCTGCCTGGATAACACCCCTCCATTCACCTTTTATAGCAATGAAAACACCCTCATTTGCTCTATGATTTGGAGATGATGAAACTGGGCCATGATGGTGCCTAAAAGAAATCGCAATGTCAAATTTGATCCCAGCTGTGTAGAGGTGTGTAGGGGGGTGTAGAGGGTTGTAGAGGGTTGTGTGTAGGGGGGTGTAGAGGGTTGTAGAGGGTTGTGTAGAGAGGTGTAGGGGGGTGTATATGTGTAGAGGGTTGTGTAGAGCGGCGTAGGGGGGTGTAGAGGGTTGTGTAGAGGGTTGTGTAGAGGGTTGTGTAGAGGGTTGTGTAGAGGGTTGTGTAGAGGGTTGTGTAGAGGGTTGTGTAGAGGGTTGTGTAGAGGGTTGTGTAGAGGGTTGTGTAGAGGGTTGTGTAGAGGGTTGTGTAGAGGGTTGTGTAGGGTTGTGTAGGGTTGTGTAGAGGTGTGTAGAGGGTTGTGTAGGGGTGTAGAGGGTTGTGTAGAGAGGTGTGGGTAGGTGTGGGTAGAGGTGTGTGTGTAGAGGTGTGTAGGGGGGTGTAGAGGGTTGTGTAGAGGGGTGTGTAGAGGCGTGTAGAGGGGTGTAGAGGCGTGGGCAGAATGTTACAGTGACTTCTCCAAACTAAACATCCGTGCTGCCTAGCAAGTGACAAACACTGGTTGCGTTTTCTACAAGATTGATTGTCTTTAAAAAAAAAAAATGTTAGAACCCATACTTTGCAGAAGACAACTTGTTGTTCATTATATTGTTCATCAATACATGATTGTGTTTCTATCTCCTGCCTTGGTATAGGAAATGAAATGGGCTATGATGTCATGCACCTAATCCTATCACACAGCGAATGTAGCCGTAATGTCTCATACGGTCAAGGCTACCGGTCTATTTACTTTCCTGTATGCTTGGCTATTGAATGGGGGATTTTGATAAATGGTAGACTACTATTTGTTGTGTAGCAGGAATCATTTAAACCAGTTATGTCAGAAAGGGAGAGACGTCCTGTGATATGCGTGGGGATGCGCACACTTATCTGCCAGGTTCAAAATGTAGAACTACCAACATTTGCAGGAAAACTGGTGCAGGCAAGGTTTAGAGTATATTTGCAAGCACCTTGGGTAAATAAGACCCCTGGTGAGCAGCTGACCAATAGAATCAGGTGTGAAGGGTTACAGCAGAGCAGGAGCATTCCTTGGGTCAAAAAATTACCCTTTTGTCTCTGGTCCCCCCCCCCCCCTTAGGCTCAGTGGAGACGTGCAGCGACGATAAGGCTAAGAAGATCAAGCAGGAGTACGAGAAGAAGCTGAGCATCATGAATAAGGAACTCCAGAAGCTACAGTCAGCCCAGAAGGAACACGCACGCCTGCTCAAGAACCAATCCAAGTACGAGACACAGCTGAAGAAGCTCCAACTGGACGTCACAGAGATGAAGAAGACAAAGGTATCAAGAAGATGTACTTGAACCACGAACGATACGACACTGTTAACCACTGTGAGGTGTTAATGTTTGTTGGTACTACATTGATACTGTACTGATATTGATGGGAGGAATCGGCCGGAATGAAGTCGAACAGGGTCCGCTGCCGAGTTCCATCGCTCCACTAGGAATGTTAAGTAATTCAAGACTGATGTGAATGTGAATGTGCTGTATTGTGCAGGTTCGTCTGATGAAGCAGATGAAGGATCAGCAGGAGAAGAACAGGATGACAGAGTCCAGGAGAAACCGAGAGATCGCCACCCTCAAGAAGGACCAGCGCAAACAGGAGGTGAACCATAGGATCCGTAGCTTAGTTTGTCAGGCTTGGAGCTGAACGGGCCTCTTCATCATGCTGACCCAAACTGTTTTCTTATAGCTCGTTATCCAGTGACTATAAAGTTGTAGCAGTTTCACCATTTAAGCGTTCCAGCTTTAAGCACCTGTTAATGCAACTTACTGCTACTTCTGTTACTGAATTTCATGTTAATGCAACTTACTTCTACTGGTGTTACTGAATCCCATGCTAATGCAACTTAATGCTACTGGTGTTACTGAATCCCATGCTAATGCAACTTAATGCTACTGGTGTTACTGAATCCCATGCTAATGCAACTTAATGCTACTGGTGTTACTGAATCCCATGCTAATGCAACTTACTGCTACTGGCATTACTGAATGTCATTGAAATGTGTGTTTCACAGCACCAGCTGAAGCTCCTAGAAGCCCAGAAGAGACAACAGGAGCTCATTTTGCGCAGGAAGACTGAGGAGGTGAGCAACACGTAGTAGTAAAAGGATGTGGTGTACAGCAGTGCTGTAAACTATACAGTTACACAATACTAGAAAGCAGTTACACACACATCCTGCAACAAATCACTAACTCTCAACTTGAAATGATCTAGTTGGATCTAATCATCTAAGTTCAAGGAATTTTGAAGTTTATTCTAGGACCAGGAACTAAAAGCTTTTTCCCCCCAAATTCTGTTGTAACCTTTGGTACCTGGAATAGGATATTCGCCTGGGAACGGAGGTTGTAGGAACCATTGGTCAGGGTCAGAGAGCAGAGGTACAGCGAGAGTAGACTGTCAATGATAGCTTTAGTTCATAAGAGTTCAACACGTCCTGAAAATCACTGATAACAAGAAACATGGCAGTTGTGTAAATAAAATATAAAGCTCATGCTATTCTATTAAGTTGAGCAAACTTCAGCATCAGGCGGTGGTGATCCTGGTGTTCGATGACTGTCGACTTACGTGTGTGTGTGTGTCTGTGTCAGGTGTCTGCTCTGAGGAGACAGGCCAGGCCTATGTCTGGTAAGGTGACCAGCAGGAAGGTGAGTCTCCCAGAGCCCCTCCAGGACTCCTCCCACCGACCCCCCTCAGGACGCCTGCAGTCCTCTGGCTCCACCGCCACCAACGGAACCAGGTGGGGACTGGACAACAGGCCACTGCAGCGCTGTTTTGTGTGTTTACGTTTCTGTATTACACTGCATGGTGTGTATGTAGAGCAAAATCAGTATGGCTTTTACAGCTTCTAGCGAGGGAACATGAGACTTGCATGCAACTACAGTGTACATGCCTCAAAAGTGTGTGTGTGTGTGTGTGTGTGTGTGTGTGTGTGTGTGTGTGTGTGTGTGTGTGTGTGTGTGTGTGTGTGTGTAAGGTCCTACTACAGGCGGTCAACAGGCATATATTCCACCAGAGTGGCCAGGGTGAAGTGGCAGTCTCTGGAGCGTCGTATCTCTGATGTCATCATGCAGAGGATGACCATATCCAACATGGAGTCTGAAATGAACCGCCTGCTCAAGGTAAACATGAACTGCTGGTAAACATGAACTGCTGGTGAATATTGTTTACATATGGTATGATACTTCCCATGTTAACCTAAATTAACCGTGTTAGCATTAATATTGAAAACGTTGGCTAACACTCTCTTCTCCCCCCTCCATCGTTCCTCCCTCCTCCACAGCAACGTGAGGAGCTGACCAAGCGGAGGGAGAAGGTGACCAGAAAGAGGGACAGGCTGGCGGGGGAGGGGCCTGAGGCTGAAAAGGCGGTGCTTCCCCTCAACGAGGAAGTGGACGCCGTGGTTGCCAACATCGACTACATCAACGACAGCATCGCTGACTGCCAGGCCAACATTATGCAGATGGAGGAAGCCAAGGTGACACACGTGCACAGACACGCGCACATGCGCGAGCGCAGATGCATGTACGGGCACGCACATACAGGCACACGCGCGCAGACCCGCAGGCGTGCGCGCAGACGCACACAGGAAGGTGATTGGGCTGATATTAGGCAGTTTTTATAGACTGTGACCATAATATCTGCATTTACAGGAGGAGGTTGACACGGTGGATGTTTCCGCAGTCATCAGCTCCTGTACCCTAACAGAAGCCCGCTTCCTGCTGGACCACTTCATGTCTATGGCCATCAACAGAGTAAATAACTTACTGCCCTTTAACCTGTCCCTCCCTAGTTCCTACCCCGTCTCTCACACCATTGGTTTATCCGAGAATTTACTTAGTTTAACCCCAGGTTCCATATGTACCCAATTAAAGTCTGTTTCTAGGATTGTTAATGTGTTTAGGTCTGTGTGTATATGCACAAGCACCCTCCTCATTGTGTATTCATCTTTTGTGTGTGTACTGTGAAGTATTACACACAAGCATAGCTCTGATTGCTGACTTTTAGTGTGACCCTTCTTATAGCTGACCGTTGACCTTTTGACCTCTAACCAATCGCAGGGTCTGCAGGCGGCTCAGAGGGAGTCCCAGGTGAAGGTGATGGAGGGCAGGCTGAAGCAGACTGAGATCACCAGCGCCACTCAGAACCAGCTGCTGTTCCACATGCTGAAGGAGAAGGCTGAGTTTAACCCCGAACTGGACGCCCTGCTGGGGAACGCTCTGCAAGGTAACAGCACTTAGCCACAACCTGCCAGCCACACACTGCAAGACGTATACAGATGTAAGATCAACAGGAAATTTAAAGCTTGTAGTGTATTCAAGATTTAAAAAGGCTTCTAAAGTTTGTAGTTTCCACTTTAAAATGTCAGACTTGATTTGCCCTGAAACATTAATCATTTGGGGATTATTTTCCTGCTATTGCGAACTGGCTCAAATTACGGTCCTACATCCTGTAGTTCAGTCCGAGGCCTTGACCCCTGACCTACTCAGCCTTTGCCACTGGCAGTCCGTGAGGTCAAGCCCACAGCGCTAACAGGTCTGGCTCACCCCATAATTATGTAGGATTGAAGCAATAACTCAGCCCAAGTATCTAAGCAAAGACATTGAAGTGTACCTGCGTGTTTGTGTTCACCTTGTCAGCACACTGATTTGTTGGGATGGCCTCCAGAACCAGGGCTGGGTGGCTATGGTCTACTGCATGATGATTTGGGCCTGTTTCAGTTGATGTTGCTCATTGCCTCCTCCTGAAAAGATGTTGCTTTTAAAAGTCACCCCAACAAATTGTTGCAATCACACAAAAGTCATTTGGACTAAGCAAGCCTCTCTGGCTCTGTCGTTTTAATGTTCCATTATTTATCAAATTTGAAAACCCATCTGTTTTTGACCTTTTTTGTTTCATGGTTTGTATGGTTATAGAGAGGTTTTTTGTTTCATGGTTTGTATGGTTATAGAGAGATGTGTTTTGTTACGGGGTTGACATTTTGTTATGGTTCCATTGAACCAGTATCTGTTGAGGAGGATGCCCTGACTGTTGAACAGTAGACCGAGCACTCATATGCTGTCTTTTCTTTTGTTTTTCATTATGAATGAATGTGTTTTGATTATGGGGGAATGAATGTGTTTTTGATTATGGGGGAATGAATGTGTTTTGATTATGGGGGAATGAATGAATGTGTTTTGATTATGGGGGAATGAATGAATGTGTTTTGATTATGGGGGAATGAATGAATGTGTTTTGATTATGGGGGAATGAATGAATGTGTTTTTGATTATGGGGGAATGAATGAATGTGTTTTGATTATGGGGGAATGAATGAATGTGTTTTGATTATGGGGGAATGAATGTGTTTTTGATTATGGGGGAATGAATGAATGTGTTTTGATTATGGGGGAATGAATGAATGTGTTTTGATTATGGGGGAATGAATGTGTTTTTGATTATGGGGGAATGAATGTGTTTTGATTATGGGGGAATGAATGTGTTTTGATTATGGGGGAATGAATGTGTTTTGATTATGGGGGAATGAATGTGTTTTGATTATGGGGGAATGAATGTGTTTTGATTATGGGGGAATGAATGTGTTTTTGATTATGGGGGAATGAATGTGTTTTTGATTATGGGGGAATGAATGTGTTTTTGATTATGGGGGAATGAATGCGTTTTGATTATGGGGGAATGAATGTGTTTTGATTATGGGGGAATGAATGTGTTTTGATTATGGGGGAATGAATGTGTTTTGATTATGGGGGAATGAATGTGTTTTGATTATGGGGGAATGAATGTGTTTTTGATTATGGGGGAATGAATGTGTTTTTGATTATGGGGGAATGAATGTGTTTTTGATTATGGGGGAATGAATGAATGTGTTTTTGATTATGGGGGAATGAATGAATGTGTTTTGATTATGGGGGAATGAATGAATGTGTTTTTGATTATGGGGGAATGAATGAATGTGTTTTGATTATGGGGGAATGAATGAATGTGTTTTGATTATGGGGGAATGAATTAATGTGTTTTGATTATGGGGGAATGAATGAATGTGTTTTGATTATGGGGGAATGAATGAATGTGTTTTGATTATGGGGGAATGAATGAATGTGTTTTTGATTATGGGGGAATGAATGAATGTGTTTTGATTATGGGGGAATGAATGAATGAATGTGTTTTGATTATGGGGGAATGAATGAATGAATGTGTTTTGATTATGGGGGAATGAATGAATGAATGTGTTTGATTATGGGGGAATTAATGAATGAATGTGTTTTGATTATGGGGGAATTAATGAATGAATGTGTTTTGATTATGGGGGAATTAATGAATGTGTTTTGATTATGGGGGAATGAATGAATGTGGTTTTGATTATGGGGGAATGAATGAATGTGGTTTTGATTATGGGGGAATGAATGAATGTGGTTTTGATTATGGGGGAATGAATGAATGTGTTTTTGATTATGGGGGAATGAATGAATGTGTTTTTGATTATGGGGGAATGAATGAATGTGTTTTGATTATGGGGGAATGAATGAATGTTTTTGATTTGTGTGTTGCCTTTTTTCTGTTCCCCTGCCCATGGTGCCTTAATGTATACAGAGCTAGGTAACATGCCATTGGGTAAGTAACAGACACCAGACTCTCTCTCTCTCTCTATATATATATATATATATATGTATATATATGTATATATATATATATATGTTTATATGAATGCATGGGTCCCTCTCCTGGAAACTAACTCAGCAACATAACATGAGCAGGTGCATGAGGTGTAATGTCTTCAGGCCTCCCTCCATCTGTCAGCTGACCCTCCTTCTCTTCCTCCCAATGTGAAAGAACCCCTCTCCCAGTGTGTTACAGCCACCATGCCTAATAGTGTAGCACCTGCTAATATAACTACTGTATCTTTAGAGAACCCCACCCTTCACAGGTAGAACCAGGAAGTTTGTCTCAGTTGGATCCTGTAGGTAAACCATACTGACTGTCAGACTAATGATTCCAACCTTGTTGACCTCTCATAGCCCCTCACACCTGACCTCTCTTTACCCTCTCACCCTTTCAACCCCTGAGCCCTGTCAACGCTTCCATCTCAGTGACTGGACAAGGACCAGTTATTTTCAGGACTTTTTCAAGCAACTTGTATAAAACGGCATGGCGCTGCGCTGACATCATCTGCTTCTTCTCCTTGTCCATTATCATCACATCTACCTTGTTCAATAATCTAAACCACATCTTGTTAACATCTGTTTGTAGCCAACACAGTACTAGCATAACCTTTGGTTCAATAAAAGGTTTTATCCTTGTTCCATGTTTGGTTTGACAATGGGCAGGTATTTGGACTACTAGACAGAACTTCAAAAGTAAACCAACTTAAGTTTGTTGTTATTTAGTCATAACACACAAAGAATAATACTTGTCTATGGATGTTGTTTGGTTCTGACATGCAGTACAACTGATGTTTTTGGTCCTTGAATTTCACAGAGAACGGGGATGACAGCAGCAGTGACGAATCTGCCCAGAGTCCTGCAACAGAGGGACAGTCAGTATCACTCAAATTACAATTTTTTAAAATTAGTTTACATTTGACTTGTGGTTTTATGGTAACTCATGCATTCCACTTCCTCATTCCAGCTCCCTGGCATCAGATCTAATGAAACTCTGTGGAGAGACCAAAACGAGGAGCAAGGTATGATTATCAGCCTGTTAGTGTGTGTTTAATTATCCTCGTGGGGACGTGTGTGTGTGTGTGTGTGTGTGGTCTTGTTTTACTATCCTCGTGGGGACGTGTGTGTGTGGTCTTGTTTTACTATCCTCGTGGGGACGTGTGTGTGTGTGGTCTTGTTTTACTATCCTCGTGGGGACGTGTGTGTGTGTGGTCTTGTTTTACTATCCTCGTGGGGACGTGTGTGTGTGTGGTCTTGTTTTACTATCCTCGTGGGGAAGTGTGTGTGTGGTCTTGTTTTACTATCCTCGTTGGGACGTGTGTGTGGTCTTGTTTTACTATCCTCGTTGGGACGTGTGTGTGTGGTCTTGTTTTACTATCTTCGTGGGGACGCGTGTGTGTGGTCTTGTTTTACTATCCTCGTAGGCAGGGACGGACTGGGAATGGAAAATGGCCCTGGACTTTTTGACTCAGACCGGCCCACCAAAACGCCCCCAGCGATACACCACAACCAACGTCACGTCAACAAGATTACTGAACAATATTTATAACAATAACTTTAGTAAATAGAACAGGGGGAATGTGTTGCTCTTAGGAGGAGGCTGGCTAGAAGGAGCACATATTGGCATAATGGCACTGGCAGCAAGGTGGCAAGAATCTCTGGAACCATCTGACCAGTAAAATAAATAATACAGGATGAAATGTGTTGGTGAAAAGACTAGAGTAGGCAAGTCATAGAATAAAATGTAAATAAACACATTTCCTACCTCAAATGATCAATTTCTGCAGCAGCTCACTTCTCTCAGCAATGCCATCTATAACCAGGTCACTGTCCAGGACCTTTAAAACATCTCGCTCAGTAGCCATGAGCATAAAAGCCTCCAGGTGCTGTTGAGCGAGTGCTCCTGAGCCTACTCTTCATGAATTAGAGAAGCTCTGCTTGCAAGCTACCGGAGTTACTGACAGGGTAAGTAGGAACTTGTAAGCAAGGCCCAGGATGTGATGCGCCGGTCAATAGGTTGTACTGACTAAGAATACAGTAGCAACACACTGGACAGTCCTCGCCAGATGAACAGCTCTTGTTCACCATCTCCACCTCGTCTTCATTTCCTTCAGGTCCATGATCCTCCATAGTCCTGGTTGTGTATTCTTCAAATCCCCATTGTTTTAACCTAGTCCACTGTTCTGCCAGACTCATGAGCTCACTCTGTAAACTGGCCACCTTTGCTCTGCTGTCAAATTTGATCAAACATTTGCTTACATTTGCTGTAGAAGGCCACTGGCACTGGATGTTAGCTGACTAAAGTGTTTAGGGTCCAGAAGAGCCATGTCGGCATACAAAGTGTCATTACTCAGAAATTGCCGATGGATGCTATCTATAACTGTATCCAGAATTTGATTATGGACACCAATCCTGTATTCACTCTCTGCCCCAGTAAAAGTCTTGTTTTGTGCAGTCTCTCCAGCCATGGTTTTCTTCTTTCGAGCCCTTTTCAGTGGTAGAGTGGTTTCGAACTCCAGCTCTGTTTCCTCATCCCGTTCCTGCAACTTCCCGTTGGCCCACTGAACAAATGTGTCTGCAGCTACCTTGACTTTCAAAATGTCTTGCCATTCCTTTCAGCTACTGCTCTGTAGACACAATCATATGATGTGCAGACAGAATGTCCATTGTTTGAAGATATTTTGAAGATATTTTGAGACTGGTGAGACGACCTAAACTATTCTAAGGAATATCTGAGCTGTAAGTATTGTTTCATACTTCAGCAACCCCTCAATGTATCCTTGTGCCTTGACCCGTGCAGTAGTGCTGATGTTTTTCTGATCTTCTATGGTTGAAAGTGTGAGAAGGACATCAACATACAGACCCTCATCTGGATTTCCAAAAGCTCCAAAGACCTTCTCTAAGGCACTGTCTTTAGCCCACCAGCGTTTCTCTCCAATTGGAGCAAGACGTCTCCCAAATGTTCATCTGGTAGGATTCACGGAAGAACACAGCTATGTTGTTAATGAGTGACTCACTTGAAGAATATGTACATAAAGATATATGAATGAGTGATGGTACAGAACGGCATAGGCAAGATGCAGTAGATGGTGTAGAGTATATACATATGAGATGAGTAATGTAGGGTAAGTGGCATTGTGTGTTTGAGGTCTTGTTTTACTGTCCTCGTGGGGACGTCAGTAGAAAGGCCTCTTTAGTGTCCTAAGTTTTCATAACTGTGACCTTAATTGCCGACCGTCTGTAAGCAGTTAGTGTCTTAACAACCGTTCCACAGGTACATGTTCATTAATTGTTTATGGTTCATTGAACAAGCATGGGAAACAGTGTTTAAACCCTTTACAATGAAGATCTGTGAAGTTATTTGGATTTTTACAAATTATTTGAAAGACAGGGTCCTGAAAAAGGGGCGTTTCTTTTTTTGCTGAGTATGTTAGTATTATGTTAATGATATAATGTTCGTATTTTCATATAATAGTATATTATATGCCACTAGTATAATATTTATTCCAATTGGACAATACAGCAGTTTAAGAAATACACAACCAGCATTTATAATCTATGTAGGCTTTGTTCCGTCATTAAATTCTTGTGCAAGAAAAATGGTCTACATTGGTGGCTAGTCTCTAGTTTGTTAATGCTAAGTACTAAGTTACCATCCCTTGTGTGTGTGGTCTTGTTTTACTATACTCGTGTGTGTGGTCTTGTTTTACTGTCCTCGAGGGGACGTGTGTGTGAGGTCTTGTTTTACTGTCCTCGAGGGGACGTGTGTGTGAGGTATTGTTTTACTGTGTGTGTGTGTGGTCTTTTACTATACTCGTGTGTGTGTGGTCTTGTTTTACTGTCCTCGTGGGGAAAAATTTGTGTGTGGTCTTGTTTTACTGTCCTCGTGGGGAAAAATTTGTGTGTGGTCTTGTTTTACTGTCCTCATGGGGACGTGTGTGTGGTCTTGTTTTACTGTCCTCATGGGGACGTGTGTGTGTGTGTGTGGTCTTGTTTTACTGTCCTCGTGGGGACAAATTTGTGTGTGGTCTTGTTTTGCTGTCCTCGTGTGTGTATGTGGTCTTGTTTTACTGTCCTCATGGGGACGTGTGTGTGGTCTTGTTTTACTGTCCTCATGGGGACGTGTGTGTGTGTGTGTGGTCTTGTTTTACTGTCCTCGTGGGGACAAATTTGTGTGTGGTCTTGTTTTGCTGTCCTCGTGTGTGTATGTGGTCTTGTTTTACTGTCCTCATGGGGACGTGTGTGTGGTCTTGTTTTACTGTCCTCATGGGGACGTGTGTGTGTGTGTGTGGTCTTGTTTTACTGTCCTCGTGGGGACAAATTTGTGTGTGGTCTTGTTTTGCTGTCCTCGTGTGTGTATGTGGTCTTGTTTTACTGTCCTCATGGGGACGTGTGTGTGGTCTTGTTTTACTGTCCTCATGGGGACGTGTGTGTGTGGTCTTGTTTTATCTCCTTGTGGGGATGTGTGTCAAATCATGTCAAATCAAATTTTATTTGTCACATACACATGGTTAGAAGATGTTAATGCGAGTGTAGCGAAATGCTTGTGCTTCTAGTTCCGACAATGCAGTAATAACCAACGAGTAATCAAACCTAACAATTCCACAACAACTACCTTAAAGGGATGAAGAATATGTACATAAAGATATATGAATGAGTGATGGTACAGAACGGCATAGGCAAGATGCAGTAGATGATATCGAGTAGAGTATATACATATGAGATGGGTAATGTAGGGTGTGTGTGTGTGTGGTCTTGTTTTACTGTCCTTGTGGGGATGTGTGTGTGTGAGGTCTTGTTTTACTGTCCTCCTGGGGGCGTGTGAGGTCTTGTGTGTTTAGTCTTCCTCTTCCAAGCTTGTTGTTTTCTTGAATGTAAATATGTTTCCCCCCTCGCAGGCTCGTAGAAGAACCACCACTCAGATGGAGTTGCTCTACGCCAATAGTGACGCCGCCCCTGACATGCCCAGCGGAGATTTCTCCTCCCCCTGTCTCCCATTGGCTGAAACACCAGAAGAGGGCAGAGATCCTGAGACCCCCATTGGCTCATCAGTCAGGGACAGAGACTTAATGGCTCATTCTCCTGGCTTGGCCTCTAAGATGGGCAGCATGTAAGTCTGGGCCAGCTCGTGCTGACTGCTAACCAGCTACTTCCTGCATGTTCATAGAACTGCTGCTTAATCTGTTTTCAATTTGCCTGACTTTGCCCGACATGTTCTTTAAACCTGCCCTATTGGATTGTAAGTCTCCTTCCTAGGCCAGTAGAAACCAAAACCTTCTTCCTTTAGAAATAACACTAATACTACAGACAAACAAATGCATGCACACACAGAGACAGGCACGTGATTATAAGGCTTGTACAGTATGATCATGCAGGTCTCATGTTCTCTCGCTAGATGTTATGCTCCAACTGCAATAGCCCTGTGTTAACTTTCCACAACAATAACAGCTTCATCTTTTAACATTTAACTCAGAGTTAATAATGCTAGCTAGTAGTGCACAGTAGCTTTCTATGGCTTGAGCAGCAATACCTTTTCTCTGAGTTGCTGGAGTGTTGGCTGAGAACCAATTCTAGTGGGACTTGAATTAGTAAGAGGTGGAGCTGGGGACTGATTTGAGTGTGACCGAGTATAGCCCTAATGCTCCACCATAGTGTCCTGATGAACCACAAGCTCTGTGAAGGAGGACGTCTTTGTTGGGACTGAATGTCAGGTAACCGTGTGCTGTGTGTGTACTGCATGCTCAACGCCTCCACATTGTTTTATTTCTTATTTTGTTTACATCCTTGTTGTCCTTTTTGTTCCTTATGTTTTATGTCGTTGCTAATAACAACCAAACTAAATGTTAGTTCCGGCTCCATGGCTGCCGCCTCCTCGGGGGCGGAAAAGAGAGTTCCAGAGCCCTCGCCGCTCTCTCGCAGGAAGACCTATGACAGGGCACAAGCAGCGGCTAAGGTCAAGGAGATCAAACAGTAAGAGACTAGCGCCGCTCTGGTGGCCGGAGGCCAAAAGCACATGTTTTCCCAACAGACCATGATATCCACCTTTCCCTTTTCTTAATTTCCTATCTCAGGGAGCATGTGGTATCTTAATCAACAAGTATCTGCCTGGTGTGATTATAAACTTACCCTGCCAAGTTCTGCACTGAATGTCAAGTAATGAGCTTACTCTTGGGAAATATAGCTAAATACGTTCCTATATCCCTCTTGAATGAGATGAAATGATTAACTTCTGTTTCTCAAAGTGATTCTTTAGTATTCCATTTTAATTCAGTGTTCAACTTGGCCCTCTCAACCTCTTCAAACCCTCTAATGCAAATATGGCAAATACGATATATAAATCCTATATATTGTCATTACAGCGCTAACCAGCTGTTCCTCTCAAACGCTTTGAAGTGGATGTAATCTAAAAAGCTAAAGGTTGTGGTGAGGGGAACCATGCTGAAAGCTGTTTCCATTTTGATTCAAACCCTGAGGGAACAAACGGTCTTTCCCGATCAGTTCTCAGGACCCCAGGTGATGAGCGTGCACAACTCAATGTTTTCACCCAAACATGAAAAGACTTGTGCTGAGTCTCAGAAATGAGCGCAGAGCCTCCTGTGTTTTAAAAGCGTTCTAAAAGGAAGTGAAGAAGGGGATAGTTTCCAACAATGAAAGATGTTTATGTATTTTAGCCTGTACTATCTGAGGTTGGTCTAAAACTGGTCCAAAGTTTTAGAACACCTACTTATTCAAGGGTTTTTCTTTATTTTTTACACATTGTAGAATAATACTGAAGACATCGAAACTATGAAATAACACACATGAAATCATGTAATAACCAAAAAAGTGATATGCTATATTATATATATATATATATATATATTTTTTTTTTTTGTTGAGATTCTTCAAATAGCCACCCTTTGCCTTGATGACAGCGTTACACACTCTTGGCATTCTCTCAACCAGCTTCACCTTTTCCAACAGTTGTGAAGGAGTTCCCACTAATGCTTGTTGGCTGCTTTTCCTTAAGTCTGTGGGCCGACTCACCCCAAACAATCTCAATTTGGTTGAGTTCGGGGGATTGTGGAGGCCAGGTCATCTGATGCAGCACTCCATCACTCTCCTTATTGGTAAAATACCCATTACACAGCCTGGAGGTGTGTTGGGTCATTGTCCTGTTGAAAAAAAAATGATATTCCCACTAAGCACAAACCAGATGGTATGGTGTACCACTGCAGAATTCTGTGGTAGCCATGCTAGTTAAGTGTGCCTTGAATTCTAAATAAATCACAGACCGTGTCACCAGCAAAGCACCCCCACACCATAACACCTCCTCCTCCATGCTTCACGGTGGGAACCACACATGCAGAGATCATCTGTTCACCCACACCATGTCTCACAAAGACACAGCAGCTGGAGCCAAAAATCTCAAATTTAGTCTCCAAATTTCCACCGGTCTAATGTCCATTGCTCGTGTTTCTTGGCCCAAGCAAGTCTCTTCTTCTTATTGGTGTCCTTTAGTAGTGGTTTCTTTGCAGCAAATCGACCACGAAGGCCTGATTTACACAGTCTTCTCTGAACAGTCAATATTGAGATGTGTCTGTTACTGTGAAGCATTTATTTGGGCTGCAATTTCTGAGGCTGGTAACTCTAATGAACTTATCTTCTGCATTAGAGGCAACTCTTGAGTTTTCCATTCCTGTGGCGGTCCTCATGAGAGCCAGTTTCATCATAGTGCTTGATGGTTTTTGCAACTGCATTTGAAGAAACTTTCAAAGTTCTTGAAATTTTCCGGATTGACTGACATTCATGTCTTAATAAAGTAATGATGGACTGCCGTTTCTCTTGGCTTATTTGAGCTGTTCTTGCCATAATATGTACTTGGTCTTTTACCAAATAGGGCTATCATCTGTATACCTTGTCACATCACAACTGATTGGCTCAAACACATTAAGAAGGAAAGAATTTCCACAAATGACCTTTTCAGAAGGCACACCTGTTAATTGAAATGCATTCCTGGTGACTACCTCATGAAGCTGGTTGAGAGAATACCAAGAGTGTGCAAAGCTGTCATCAAGGCAAAGGGTGGCTATTTGAAGAATCTCAAATATAAAATATATTTGTTTTACACTTTTTTGGTTACTACATGATTTCATATGTATTATTTCATAGTTTTGATGTCTTCACTATTATTCTACAATGATGAAAATGGTCATTTAAAAAATGTAAAACTTTGGACCGGTAGTGTATGTGTGTGTGTCCATGAATGTGCATTTCCACTGGGGTGCGTGTGTGTGTGTGTGTGTGTGTGTGTGTGAGAGAGAACTTGTACACTGTACACACTCAGTTCAAAGGCAACTGACTTGTCCTCTGCTTATGCATGTAAACTGAGCCTCAGCCTCCCTGTCCATTGTACCAGCTGTGAGACGAGGAACTCGGACGCCAGCACCCCGTCTCCCCCATCCTCCCCCTCCACCCGTCCTCGTAGCCAAGGCAACGTATTTGTACGTCTGACAGGGTGTCTGGAGAGAGCAGACAGACCACAGGATAAGTAAGAGGAAGACATACAGTGCTGTGATAAAGTATTTGCCCCCTTCCTGATGTCTTGTGTTTTTGCACATTTGTCACACTTAAATGTTTCAGATCATCAAACTAATTTTAATATTACACAAAGATAACCCAAGTAAACACAAAATGCAGTTTAAGTGATAGCCTTTTTCCCTTAATAAATAACATTTTCCGAACCTTCTTGGCCCTGTGTGACAAAGTAATTCCCCTCCCTTGTTAAGTCGTGAATTTACTGTGGTTAATCACATTTTTTGGAAAGTGGAGTTCAATTTCACTAGGCCTGATTACTGCCAGACATGTTGAATCAAGAAATCACTTAAATAGAACCTGTCTGACAAAGTGAAGTAGGCCAAAAGATCTCAAAAAGCAAGAATTCATGCCGAGATCCAGAGAAATTCAGGAACAGATGAGAAACAAAGTAATTGACATCTATCAGTCTGGAAAGGGTTACAAAGCCATTTCTAAAGCTTTGGGACTCCAGCGAACCACGGTGAGAGCCATTATCAACAAATGGAGAAAATTTGGAACGGTGGTGAACCTTCCCAGGAGTGGCCGGCCTACCAAAATTACCCCAAGAGCGCAGTGACGACTAATCCAAGAGGTCACAAAGGGACCCACAACAACATCTAAAGAACTGCAGGCCTCACTTGCCTCAGTTAAGGTCAGTGTTCATGACTCAACCATAAGACAGAGACTGGGCAAAAATGGCATCCATGGCAGAGTTCCAAGGTGAAAACCACTGCTGACCAAAAAGAACATAAAGGCTCATCTCACTTCTGGCAAAAAAACCATCTTGATGATCCCCAAGACTTTTGGGGAAATATTCTGTGGACTGACGAGACAAAAGTTGAACTTTTTGGAAGGTGTGCGTCCCGTTACATCTGGCGTAAAAGTAACACAGCATTTCAGAATAAGAACATCATACCAACAGTCAGATATGGTGGTGGTGGTGTGATGGTCTGGGGCTGCTTTGCTGCTTCAGGACTTGGATGACTTGCTGTGATTGATGGAACGATGAATTCTGCTCTTTACCAAAAAATCCTGAAGGAGAATGTCCGGCCATCAGTTCGTGACCTCAAGCTGAAGCGCACTTGGGTTCTGCAGCAGGACAATGACCCAAAACACACCAGCAAGTCCACCTCTGAATGGCATAAAAAAAAGGTTTTGGAGTGGCCTAGTCAAAGTCCGGACTTGAATCCGATTGAGATGCTGTGGCGTGACCTTAAAAAGGCGGTTCACGCTCAAACCTTCGAATGTGGCTGAATTAAAACTATTCTGCAAAGACGAGTGCCAAAATTCCTCCACAGCGATGTGAAAGACTCATTGCCAGTTATCACAAACACTTGATTGCAGTTGTTGCTGCTGAGGGTGGCACAACCAGTTATTAGGTTTAGGGGACAATTACTTTTTCACATAGGGCCAGGAAGGTTTGGGTAGTTTTTTCCCCTTAATAAATAAAATCATCACTTAAAAACTGCATTTTGTGTTGTATTAAAATGTGTTTGATCTGTGACAAATGTGCAAAACAATAAGAAATCAGGACGGGGTCAAATACTTTTCACAGCACTGTAAGTTATAAGTAAGAAGTATACATTTATAGTTAAGTTATACGCATTGAATAAGTAATGACCATTACTTTTAGTTCAAAACGTAATAGTCTATACAACAAATGTTATGAGCAAGAAGGAGGCCTTGGCAGTCAAGTGACCAATCACATCTATTGTTTACAGGTATGCTGCATACATTAGGTAGGCTATGATATTGGGATTGGTGAGCTCTCTCTCAACTGCACATTAGGAGCTACATCTAAACCACTCATGATACTTTGTCACCTCTCCTCTAGCAAGATTTAGATTTTAGAAAACTTTATTGTCCACAGAATTCCCCTGTCCTGTTCTAAATCACCTTCCATTTCCCACACCCACAAGAGATTATTGAAAATGTCAATCAAATCAAAGTTTATTAGTCGCATACACAGATTAGCAGATGTTAAAGCAGGTGCAACAAAATGCTATGTGGTGTGTGTGTGTGTGTGTGTGTGTGTGTGTGTGTATGGACAATGTATAAGTAGGAAAAATACTGTATGTACAGCAGTAGTTATATAGGATGAGCTATGTCCAGAATACAGTATGTACATGTAAAGGGAGTAATCGATTAGCTTAATTTCTCAGAGATCAAATTACATTTCAACAAAATGATGTTGCAGGATGTGGATAGAGGTGTGCTCACTCTGCTGTCTCCTGTAGTCCAAGATCAACTCCTTCGTTTTGTTGACGTTGAGGGAGAGGTTATTTTCCTGGCACCACTCAGCCAGGACTCTCGACTCCTCCCTGTAGGCTGTGTCGTCATCAGGCCTACCGCTGGTGTCATCAACAAACTTGATGATTGAGGTGGATGAACAGGGTGTACAGGAGGGGGCTGAGCACGCACCCCTGTGGGGTCCTCGTGTTGAGGATCAGCGTGGCTGAGGTGTTGTTGCCTACCTTCACCACCTGGGGTCGCCTCGTCAGGAAGTCCAGGGCCCAGTTGCGCAGAGAGGGGTTCAGACGCAGGGCCCTGAACTTAGTGATGATCTTGGAGGGCACTATTGTGTTGAAGGCTGAGCTGTAGCATAGATTCTGATTGGTCAGACCAGCTTTGAACAGTCCTTACCATGGGTGCTTCCTGTTTAAGTTTCTGAGCAGAATGAGCAGAATGTAGGCGTGTTCTGATTTGCCGAACAGAGGAGGTCCTCATGCCGTCCCGGAAGGGAGAGTAACAATGATCAAGTGTCTTCTATCCACGTGTAGCACAGGACATGTGTTGGTAGAATTTCTTAAGCATTTTCCTCCGATTTCCTTTCCAATGACCTATTTTCCTTCTGTTCACATAGCGTGAATGAAGTCTCCACCTATGTCATTTTCTTACACAGTCACACGGTGCGCTTTATCTGGTGTGTCCCTACCTGCACAACGACTTGTTTTTGTTGTCACCCAACAACTTTTATTCAAGAACAAGAATTAAAGTTTCCAGTTAAAGTACTGTCACTAGTAGAAGGATTGTGTTTATATGAAGAACAAAATGTTACTTTCAGCTCTATTGAAAATCTCTGCCAGTTACGCCACCAACATCTACTTGTCTGCCCCGTGTCTTAGGCAGTGTGATGTCCTTTGTATGGTTCCGATCAGCTCTTGTTAGCCAGACCATTCTTGTCACTTTGGGAACTTCGTTTTTTACTTTCATTTGCAGCATGCTGCTAACTGGCATGTAAATGTGTGCCTGCAGTGGTAGGCGGAAACCGGTTACCATTTTCTCTGACCCTGCTATTGACATCTCTCTGTGTGTCGTGTGTGTGTGTGTGTGTGTGTGTGTGTGTGTGTGGTTTCTTCCTCTCTAGAGGGGTAATCAACCCAGTGCCCTCTTCAAAGGGCAGTCGGTCAGCAACACTACAGTGTGTCCACGTGGCTGAGGGTCACACTAAAGCGGTGTTGTGTGTCGACTCTACTGATGACCTCCTCTTCACCGGCTCCAAAGGTCAGTCTCTGTCCACTTCTCTTCCTCACTCACCTTCATCAGCGGATCACTTTAATTGATCACAGATCAATAATGTCTCATGTCTTGTTGTTGTTATCCTTCCAGACCGTACGTGTAAGGTGTGGAACCTGGTAACGGGTCAGGAGATCATGTCCCTGGCGGGTCACCACAACAATGTGGTGTCAGTCCGCTACAGCTCCAGCCTGGTCTTCACCGTCTCCACCTCCTACATCAAGGTCTGGGACATCCGAGACTCAGCCAAGTGCATCCGCACCCTCACGTGAGTGTCGAGAAACAGTGTCAACACCGTAAAGTCAACGCCATAAGAGGGTCAACACCATAACAATTTTGGGGGGGACAGGCAACACAATATGACATCTGTAGCACCAGTATATGATTAACTTGACTCAATCATAACACCAGTGCAAGTGTTACACCTGTTGTTAATAAAGACAATCTGGGATTAATTACTTGACGATCTACCTGCATCTACCTGGATTTGTAGGTCATTTGTCGGATAGAATTAAGTGTTTAACAGAATCATCATATTCTACAGGTCTTCTGGTCAGGTGACTCCTGGCGATGCCTGTGCGTCCAGCACCAACCGGACTGTCACCATCCCGGCAGGAGAGAACCAGATCAACCAGATTGCCCTCAACCCCAGCGGCTCTGTCCTGTACGCCGCCGCCGGCAAC
Source organism: Oncorhynchus kisutch (assembly GCF_002021735.2). Taxonomy (NCBI): domain Eukaryota; kingdom Metazoa; phylum Chordata; class Actinopteri; order Salmoniformes; family Salmonidae; genus Oncorhynchus; species Oncorhynchus kisutch. The sequence continues at coordinate 46,561,696 of NC_034195.2, forward strand.
TCTGTCAGAGTCTGGGATGTAGGAAGGTACGCTATGGCACAGCATGGCAGTCATTTTGTCAGAGCCAAGTCCAGAAAAGGGCTCTGTCTTCAGAACAATTCTCTTTCTCACTACTATAATGTAGTAGGACATCTATCTTTGATAGAGGCTTCTGCTTGTAATGAATGTCGATTCCCTTGCTGATCTGTGGTAGAGCTTGTACCTGTTCTCTCAGTGAGTGTTGTCATTCCAAGTTGTCTTTCTTGCAGGAACGCAATGCATCTCAAAAGATTTGCTATCATATTAAATCCCAATATTCTCTCTCTCTCTCTCTTGGTCAGATTTGTATCTACAGGGAAGCTGACTGGTCACCTGGGTCCAGTCATGTGTCTGACTGTGGACCAGAGCGGGAACGGTCAGGATCTGGTCATCAGCGGCTCCAAGGACCATTACATCAAGGTGTGTGAGGCTGGGTTATGGTGTGTGAGGCTGGGTTATGGTGTGTGAGGCTGGGTTACGGTGTGTGTGGGGGTGGGTTCTATATTCATTGTAGAAAAGAAGTTAACACACACAATATCTCTGAATTATTTATTGTGTTGACCTTTCAGTCAGAGACCATTTTCTGCATGTTTCATGTTTGCATATGGATCGTGTTGGATTTTGTATTTATTTTCTATGTAATACAAATTAATCTAGCTGATTCTCTGCTGTGACATGAGTAGTGTTGTTTATGGGATGTTTGACTAGTGCTGTTTATGGGCTGTCTGTTTCAGATGTTTGACGTGGCAGAGGGGGCCCTGGGTGCTATTGGCCCCACACACAACTTTGAGCCTCCCCACTACGATGGTATCGAGTCCCTGGTGGTGCAGGGGGACGTCCTCTTCAGTGGCTCCAGGGACAACGGCATTAAGAAGTGGGACTTGGCCCGCAAAGACCTACTGCAGGTAAGAGATACAGATTGATGTTTATTGGCATGAATCTTGCCATGGAGCCAGAACTGAGAGATTTCTTCTAGATGGGCCAGCTGCAAAGTCAGAATTGGCTATTTGTACAAATGTATGCAAACTAAAATGAGTTTTCTTCATTTAGGGTTGGGTTTAAAATGAGAGATTATGACTTTTCCAGTCAGTGACTTCCAGGGGAAGATTCATGACAATAAATGCTAATCTGTGTAACAGAGGGAGAAGTGTCACTGACTATTTTGGTGAATCATGCTTTTGTGGAGGTGGTGCTTGAAGTGAGGAGCAGGTATTTTAAATGGAAAGTTATTTGATAAACACTGCTACCTGAAAACTAGTTGAATGGGAAACGGAGTCTGTATGTACTAAGTTGTCTGTATGTCTAACAGCTAGTGCCCAATGCCCACCGTGACTGGGTGTGTGCCCTGGGTGTGGTGCCTGGCTCTCCGGCCCTGCTGAGCGGCTGTAGAGGAGGGGTGCTCAAGCTTTGGCACACAGACACACTGGGGGCCCTGGGGGAACTCAAGGGCCACGAGAGCCCCATCAACGGCATCTCCACCAACAGCAGCCACCTCTTCACAGCATCTGAGTGAGTCACAGAACCACAAACACACACGCACACACACACACAAGGGCCTGGATGCAGCCATTGCAGTGACACTGTTTTTCTGCTCTGTAATTTGATAGTGATCGAACAGTGAAGATCTGGCGTGCCCGAGGCGGACTCGACAGCACCTTGGAGACGACGGCGGACACCACTGACGAGGTGGCCAATAACTGAACATGGCTGTGACCTCCCGTTGTGACCCTTAACCTTGGACGCTGCTGACTAGCACTTTTACCTCTGACCTTTCACCTTGGAAACCCCCCCCCCCCAGCCCCCACATATTGTAACCATGAAAACTGTGCAAGCTCGCAGGAATGGAATCTTATCTCAGCAAAAGTAGCTGTAGTCTTTCTCCAGAGTGAGAGAGATGTATCCTTAGGGAAATGTATCTAGTCTAACCTGCCTGGCAGTTGCACTGACTTGTGCAGAATAAATTCTCTGTTTGCTTGGTAGACATCTTTCCCTCTCAGCTCATATTAAGTATATAGTAAGCCTACAAGGGTCATATTTAGACACACACGCATACACACATACATACATACATACATACATACATATAGAGGCAGATTTGTAGGGTCTTTCTGGGCTGGGGGAGTTAATGAAGGCGAGTGGTGCGGAGAGGAGGAAAAGAGGATGGGTGGGCCACTGGGCTCTGTAGCTGGCCACTGGGCTCTGTAGCTGGCCTACAAGACCTGGACCAGGTTCTCCAGTGGCACAGCAAAGGAACAGAAGCACTGTAAGCAGAACCACTGTCCCTCCTTATCTGATATCAATGTGGCTTTATGTCAACTGACAAATCACCGCACCCCCTTAAATCACCGCTTGGTTTAAATGTTATTTTGCTTCGAATTCAACTCCCACTTATTGTAGCTGACCAAATTGTGAAACTTGTCTTGCACTTGTCAACCTGTCAACTGGATACACTAACTAACAATACTCTTGTAACCACTTGGAAAACGCCTTCAGTCAGTCACCTTCTGTCTGCTATCTTCGTCTTTACACGTAATCCTTACTGACTCTATGTGCAAATACAATGTCTCTTTGAGGATACACCGACTGTCTTCACTCACTCGTCCACTGCTCATAATTTATATCTATGTAGTAATGTACGATTCTCCTCTTAATGCTGTTACCACACCCTCCCTCTAAAAGTTGTGAACTAACCTAACGCCTGTGCTGCTAAGTTGTTTGCTCACCTTTGACCCATAGAGGTCTTCTGTTCTGGACCCCAGGTGAGGTCCACATGGTAACCGTAGTTACGTACTGTATATAATAATGTAAAGTGTGAGGAGGAGAGGAGCCGTTTACCTGTGCCTGTACTGTAAGCCTCCTATCCTGGTCCTGGAAGTCCCCTGTGTGTGGTGGTTGTATCCTGTGTGCCAGTTTTACTGCACATTACAACTGCCATATCTGTGATTGCTGTGAGCCAGGGCTGGGGTCAATACCATTTCAATTCCAGTCAATTCAGAAAGTAACACAAATTAGAGATGGAATTTTTGTGTACTTCCTACATTTACTAGATTTGAAATGGAATTGACCCCAACTATGGTGTAAGCTGAACTAACTGTCAAATAATGAATTGTATCTGCTGTCTGCTGGGACTATTGAATGTTAAAGGACAAGTAGCAGCAGCCAGCAACACATGATCTATATGTTAACAGTATTGTATGATGAAATCAACTGAAGGTTAGCATTGTTGATCACCAAAACTCGCTCCACAAGGGAAACTGAGGACCATAGTTCGGAGACGGTGTTCTAACAGCACTCTTAATGCTTTTGAACAGAGCCTCTCTCCCTGACCCTGTGTCAGCCTGTTATGTTTCCTGGTCTGAGTCTGAAATTGCACCCTATTGCCTATATAGTGCACTACTTTTGTACATAGCACTATGGACCCTGGTCAAAAGCTAGTGCATTCTATAGGGAATAGGGTGCAATTTCAGATGCAGCCCTGATTCTCTTGTTCTGTTAAACTGTATGTATTAAAACCAATCCTGGGTTCCCCTCTGGGGTTTAACTGTAGATGGCCCTCCCCAAAATGTCTGACTCTGTACTGTAGCAGTTCTGATGTCAGATGCCTGGTGAAATAAATGTCATCCTTCAAAAACCACCCTGTGTGTGGACATCTTGGTCTGTTTATTTTGAGGGAGGGTGAGGAGTGAGGGGAGAGCACTGATGAAGAAGTGCACTACAGGGATTGGAGCTATAGTACTCACTGATCTACAAACCTGATTTGATAAGTGAAAGTAAGGTTTTCACCTCATTGCATTCACCTACGTTAAAAAGCTATGCTTACTGGAAGGGAGCAGGGTTTCAAAATAGCATTTTATTTTCAAAATACTAACTAGATGTATCCTCTAGATGGCAGTAGTGTAACTTGTAATTAATCAACAAGCAAGGCACAGAATGGCTAGCTGTACATTGTAATGACCTCATTGCTTACAATACAATGTTGGAACACAAACATCCAAGTGAAAACTGTTATTTACTTGTAACTCGTCCGGAAAACCAGAACCAAATCTCAGACTATTTTCAAAATGACTATGGTCATAAAATAATCTGTACTGAACTAGATCAAGGATTGCTGCACGTAAGGGCTAGTTTCTCAGAGACAGATAAGGCTAGTCCTGAACTCAATGAAAAAACGGCCCTAAATGTTTAAGGCATGTTTAACTGATTGTATTTGTGATGATATGACATTCAATGTCAGGGTGTAGGTGAATATTTTAGAACTACAGAGTAAAGCAAAGGTCTCTGAATTGCCAGTTCCGTGTCTCAGTTTGTAGTATGCCCTTTGCAATAGAAATTGTACCGTAAATGATTTAACAGCTGTGATTTTGCTCATGATTTTATCGCAGAGAATATTGTTTGATTTTCAGAATAGAACACATTGGTAGCCTACGTGTGTGTTGACAATTGAATTTCTGGTAAAACAAAAATAAGTTAATAAATTAGTTATAGACTTAGAAATTAATACATGTTATAACCAATAGTTACTAGACAAAGTGTATAATGTTTTCAATTGAATGATCTGTATAGTGACTACTTTTTTTGTTGAAACGATAGCTTTCTTACCCTACAGTATTTACAGAGCATGTTGACTTAAGTGCATAATGCCCTTCAGAACCATGGGCAGAGGCGATAGGGGAGTTCCCAAATTCAGCACCGCAGAACATCGGATAGCGACTAGCTGCAGCCCCATCCCTTGTTTCGGGAATGACCTTGGCCCAAAACACAAACTCCAGATTATGGCTTTAAAGTAATACACCCATTGAACGTGTTTTAATGTAAATGGCAGATTGGATCAAGCAATTCTGTCTCAGGATATAAAAGATCAAGACCCTGGGCTTCAGCAACTGCGCCTGAAGATAAGACGTTTTGGCAATTAATCAGCAATTGGGCACACTGATTAAAACGCTAATTTAAGACTAAACTATAATCTAATTTGACGCAGGTGTTCCTATTTCAGCTCACTGGGCTGCTGCGTCTGGTTGAGAAATCCGTCACTTGTTAATTGAGCGATTTGCTCAGGTGGTCTCTTCTCACCTGGCTTTGGTGCGCCTGTCTTCCTCACTTTCATCGCTGTCAAAACCCAAGCAAGCGGATAACTGTGTGTGCTGGCGTGCAATATGATTTAACAAACCTGCTATACTATTTTGAGATGAAACCAGGTGGACACTCAATGTCTTGACAGCAAATTGTTTTATTTGGAAAGGTCCAGAGAGTGGCAATGAAAACCAGGTGGCCCATGATGCCCTTGTAGTGTCAAAGAAATGTGTTCCTCGAGGATTTCTTTCTTTGTAATGTATTATCATTCAGTAGATACTTTCAAAGCATTATCAGGCTACAAATCCTTATGTTAATTTATGCAATAAAGCATTTGCAATGGCTGCCTAAAAACATTAGCACAGTAGCCTTTAGGCCTCCTATAATGTGTTATCTTTTTTATTTTTCAAATGTTATTTCTGCTCTGTGTTTAGGCTGACCTTGTGAGCTTCCCACCCTCCGCACTATCACCCATATAATAGGCTAGTACCTCGTTCTCAGCTCTGCATCCTAGAATGAGATGAATCTTTCAACAGTCACACATGACGCTGGGCTGTTGTGGGCAACACTCCTCTCGCTTCCTCATGCAACCGCGACCCTAAGCAGCGCACCGTTTTAACGGTTGCTTCCTTCTTTTATACGACCGAAAAAGGACTGTTTAACGGGAGATTTCGACGATGAGTAGCTTTATGAATATGGCGTGTATTGGAGACTTTGACCCGTTCACCGCTGCCATTCCCGCCACCAAAGTTGAGCTCACTGTGTCGTGTCGGTAAGTAGGCTAGATGGGCTCTTTCAGCATTCCTTCACATTGCTATTAAGTGGAATCGGAATGCTTGCAGTTTAAGACTATGGAGAACGGTGCTTATGATGATTGGCGTACTGCAAAATATAAATAGTTTAGTGCCTGAAATTAGTCAAGTTTTCAATACATTTCCATCAAGCATTCTAGCACTAATAATTCATTTTATTGTATGTGGCCAGAAAACAAACGTCTGTTAATCATTAACCAAATGATAAACATTTCAATATATCTGTCAGTTTGACCATTATCATTATTGCTTTATAGGTTTATCAATCAAGGTAACATTTGAGGAATGTTTAAATCAAGTTTATGACCGTAGAACAAAGTGGTTTTTAGTGTTTCCTATCGTGAAAGCTCTCGGGCTTCCCTTTGGGCTCCAATTAACTAAACAAACCGCCGTCCAGAAAATGGATGATGCAACTGAGATAATTTATGGATGCTTTAACTGCATCTCCCCGGAGAGATGTGACTTCCAGTCAGATACAAGTACAACTGGAGCCGCATCTGGCTGGCTCGGGCTCCGTGTTGCGTAAGAGCCACGCGCCTCCTTCAGCCCGGGGTCCTCGCGGAGTTCCTTCTACCAGAATGAGGTGATGCTTCCGCGGCTGGTTGGTCACACGGTCAGTCACAAGACTCACTGTGGACATCATTTAACATACACACACACCTGGAATTCTCTGAGTGCGAGTGGCTGCACGGTGCACATGAGACGGTCTCTGTCCACTCATGTGGTGTTGAACTTCCGAATTCGGATTCACATTCTATCGCTTTCCGCTTCAATGGTACTGAATAGCAGATCGCCATTACAGCTTGTTTCTTTAAGCCAAACTGACCTTTTATTCTGCCTATGTTTATTCTTGTGGCGGTGTATAGAATGGATAAATAGCCTACGTAGTTATGAGGTTGTTTTGGATGTATTTTTAAAGGGAATGCGGTTGCTATGCTCTTTGTGGTGACTTAATTGAGAGGGGTTGTAAATTGTGATACTGTCTATTTTCTATGTATGTTGAAGTGCATACTGTATGACATTGTTTACAGTCACATAAGATGGTTTATAGCTGGGTCTGAATGATGATGATAGTTATTTCAGGACTCCTATGACCACCCCTTAAAGTTTTGACATAGAATGGTAATGGGTTAAGTCCTTCAAGGGGACCTTTCAGTCAATTAACCCAGAATCATCAGCATGCCATGCAGTGTAGTAAAGCAGAACAGAGAATGGATACATTGATTAGTTCAGACGCAATTACTGTAGATGCGCACACACACACACACATGCACACTACATGTTAATGTTTTTAAATGTATGTAAATTGTAAAGTATGTTGTCTGTAATGCCTTTTTCGTTATGTGTAGGACTCCAGTAATAATAGCAGACGCCATTGGGGATCCTAATCCAATAAAAATCTGAAACATATCTCCAATCTGCTGCCACAGCAGCCAACCCTGGCAGTGACAATCATGATTTTGGCTGCATTCCACACGGCACCCTATTTCCTATGTACCGTTTACCAGGGCTCATAGCGTGCCATTTGGGACACAGACTTATAGTTTATTCATGAGGGACTATCACCCTTGATCACCATCGCCCAGTAATATAGTTTGCGTCGTGTGTCTAGATATGTGCTCAAGAGGCTTGCGGCTTCAGGGCCTTAAGGATCAAAAGAGCTTTGATTCTTTATTATGAAATGTTTCATAAGAAGTGGCACATGCCCCCTCTGATGTATCCACTTGTACACTGAAAATACTAAGATATAGCCTAGTTTCCTTTATGCATAATTCATTCAAATATGTCAGTCAGTGTCCTTTCAAAAAAAAAAAGGAGGTGCATGATGTCTCTGTAAGAGAGATTTCTGTTTTGAAAGTGTCCACTTGAGAAAGTGTGAGCCTAGATTGGGATGCTGTCATCTGGATGGTCTGAGCTGCAGGAGGGAGACAGTCTTATTATGGGAGACCTTTGGGCAGACAAGAAGCAGAAAGGGTATGAAAGGGTATCTATTGAAGAATTGACATGTTGTGATGTGGCTGTATTGAGCAGGGATCCCAACCTTCAGGGACTTTAGATCCTCGTGGAGCTGCTGGGTCAATATGTCACCATAGGTAGGAATGAATGAATGGAGACACTTCCTGTCTCCTAATCTATGCGTACTGTGAATTTCTCTCTGTACAGAATACACCTACAATTTAGAAGCAGCACTATTCTACAGTGCTCATTTTGATAGTTGGTGAAGATTTAGAAAGGAGCAGTTTTTCTATGTCTCATCAAATCAGGTTACCTCAGAGTAGGCTCTGACAGCGAGAGTCTTGTGAATAGGCCCACTAAAGGTTTAACTGTTCAGTGTGTGGTTTACTCTTTCTTTACATGTGAGCATTATTGGAATCATACATTGACTCTTGGGGGTGAGATATCAATATTGACATCAGTATCTGACAATAGTGGGAGGGCCCACATTGCTATTTCAATTCTTATATACAGGCCTATCAGGAAGCAAGCTAAGACCCAAGTGCTGACTGTGTGAAGTAACAATGTTTATTGTAACAGGGGCAGGCAAATGGCAGGTCAAGGCAGGCAGGGATCGATAATCCAGAGTAGAGGCCAAGGTACAAAACGGCAGGCAGGCTCAGGTCAGGCAGAGGTCGAGGCCAAGGTCAAAAACCAGGAGGCCGAGAAAAAGAGACTGGGGAAAAACAGGAGCAGAGACAAAAAGCTGGTTGACTTGGACAAACAAGACACTGGAGCCAAGAGAATCCCAATACCACGGGAACCTGCAGAGACTTAACCAGCAGGAACTGGATCGTCTCGTTGTGGTTCCCCGACACTCGTAGGTTGACGGGGGTGGTCTGGTGCGTGACCCAGCCAATAGACCGCCCGTCCAGCGCTCTAACTCCCATGGGAATGGAGAGGGGTTGATTACCTCGGACGCCAGTTTAACAGCCATGAGACTCATATCGCCTCCGAGTCGATGAGTACCAGGAGAGACTTGAACTGGTCGCCCCACAGCAGGGTGGCATGGAGTGTACTCACTCCAACAAATGAGATATGTCGTTGCTACCAGAGGGGGGCTGGGAGGTTACCGTAGTGGTCGTGTGCCTAGTAGGCAACCCACGGAATTTCTCACACAATGCATCCAATGCTAGGTCATGATGTTCTGCCACGGCCTGGAACCCTTCCATCAGACCGCGAAGCAACTCCTCAATGATGGCTCCTTGGGAGGAGATGGCGTTGCGGAGGTGGTCCAAGTCTGCTGGGTCAGTCATGGCCAGTTTGTACTATCAGGAATCAAGGTAAGACCCAAGTGTAGACTGTGTGAAGTAACAATGTTTATTGTAACAGGGGCAGGCAAACGACAGGTTAAGGCAGGCAGGGGTCGATAATCCAGAGTAGGGCCAAGGTACAGGACGGCAGACAGGCAGAGGTCGAGGCCAAGGTACAGGACGGCAGACAGGCAGGGGTCGATAATCCAGAGTAGGGCCAAGGTACAGGACGGCAGACAGGCAGGGGTCGATAATCCAGAGTAGGGCCAAGGTACAGGACGGCTGACAGGCAGGGGTCGATAATCCAGAGTAGGGCCAAGGTACAGGACGGCAGACAGGCAGGGGTCGATAATCCAGAGTAGGGCCAAGGTACAGGACGGCAGACAGGCAGAGGTCGAGGCCAAGGTACAGGACGGCAGACAGGCAGGGGTCGATAATCCAGAGTAGGGCCAAGGTACAGGACGGCAGACAGGCAGGGGTCGATAATCCAGAGTAGGGCCAAGGTACAGGACGGCAGACAGGCAGGGGTCGATAATCCAGAGTAGGGCCAAGGTACAGGACGGCAGACAGGCAGGGGTCGATAATCCAGAGTAGGGCCAAGGTACAGGACGGCAGACAGGCAGGGGTCGATAATCCAGAGTAGGGCCAAGGTACAGGACGGCAGACAGGCAGGGGTCGATAATCCAGAGTAGGGCCAAGGTACAGGACGGCAGACAGGCAGGGGTCGATAATCCAGAGTAGGGCCAAGGTACAGGACGGCAGACAGGCAGGGGTCGATAATCCAGAGTAGGGCCAAGGTACAGGACGGCAGACAGGCAGGGGTCGATAATCCAGAGTAGGGCCAAGGTACAGGACGGCAGACAGGCAGGGGTCGATAATCCAGAGTAGGGCCAAGGTACAGGACGGCAGACAGGCAGGGGTCGATAATCCAGAGTAGGGCCAAGGTACAGGACGGCAGACAGGCAGGGGTCGAGGCCAAGGTACAGGACGGCAGACAGGCAGGGGTCGAGGCAAAGGTTAAAAAAAAAAAGAAAAAGAGAAGATTGGGGGAAAACCAGGAGCAGAGACAAAACGCTGGTTGACTTGAACTGGCACAGACAGACAGAAAACACAGGTATAAATACCCAGAGGATAAGTGGGGAAGATGGGCGACACCTGGAGGGGGTGGAGACAAGCACAAGGACAGGTGAAACAGATCAGTGTGTGACAAGGCCCTGATTTGTCATAGATGTGCCCAGGTCCCCTAGTCTTGTTGCAATTTGCCAGTGAGCTAATAGACCTGAGGAAAACATTAACACTGCCGGATGTAATGTAAAGGCCACAAAAGGTTAAATGGTACAAGACCCAGAGCATAGAGGCTCCAGGGGTCTAAATCACACAAGAGCTGGATCATAGAATCTTAATTTTATCACACTGTTGCAGGAGCTGTCCTGCAGTTTTTGGGATCTTGTGTTGTAGATGTGGTAGTTGAGTAGGGGCCTGAGGGCACACAGCTAGTGTGTTGGGAAATCTGTTATGAATGTATTGTAATTGTTTGGGGATGCATAATAAACCCCAGGAAGAGTAGCTGATGCCTTGGCAGGAACTAATGGGGATGCATAATAAACCCCAGGAAGAGTATCTGATGCCTTGGCAGGAACTAATGGGGATGCATAATAAACCCCAGGAAGAGTAGCTGCTGCCTTGGCAGAAACTAATGTAGATCCATAAACCCCAGGAAGAGTAGCTGCTACCTTGGCAGAAACTAATGGAGATCCATAAACCCCAGGAAGAGTAGCTGCTGCCTTGGCAGGAACTAATGGTGATCCATAATAAATACAAATACTCACACCACTCCCAGATAGTCCTAACAAAATTAGCAAAGAAGGCATGGTTTCTTTTTTACCATTTTAATTGAAAACAATCACAGTAAGATACTTAATCGTTACCCAGAAATGATTTGATATTGAGATAATGGCTGCATTGGACCTTCCATTTGTGTTATAGTTCATACAATAGTTCACATTTCTTATTGCTGCAGGATTACTTACTTGTTGTGAGAAAATGATCAAATTAAGATCCCTCATCTGTAGGACAGATGCAGAGAAAGATGACGGTGGTTTCCAGGGTAACAGTGAAGTAGCAGGACTATAAAGTTAGGTGAGTGGCACAGGGCCAGAATCCCTGCCCCAAGGGGGTCACACTTAGTGACTAGGTTAATGAGCTTTTCAAAAGGGCCATTTGGTCTCATTAAGGCCCCACCAGCCTTGTGATTATAACTATTTACTTGAGAGAAAGGACAGCGGGCTGTTTCTGTCTGTCTTCAACTTCCTCCCCAAATTGCATTGTGCAAGTTTCACAAAATAATTTCCAGAAAACTCCTTGAGCAGTGTGCTATTGTCAGCGGTGTATAAGTGAGGACTGAATCAAGCGCAGGAAACAGAACTGAGTAAAAAATAACGTAGTTTACTCCGGGAAAATAAACAGTACAATAAATCCACGTCGGGATAACGAACCCTAAACCGCAAGACTAACACATAACAGGAACAATCAAGCACAACACATACTCGGAACCAGAGGGTTAAATAGGGAAATAATAACTTAATGGGAACCAGGTGTGTACACTCAAGACATAACAAATGGAAACAGAAACATGGATCGGTAGCAGCTAGAAAGCCGGTGACGACGAGCGCCGAACGTGGCCCGAACAAAGAGAGGCACCAACTTCGGTGGAAGTCGTGACAGTGCCGTGAGAAGGTATTCACGTCTGGACTTTGTCCACATTTTGTTGTGTTACAGCCTGAATTTAAAATGTATTAAATTGAGATTGGTGGTCACTGGCCTCCACACAATACCCCATAATGTTTTTCAAAATGTTTACAAATGAATTAAAAATTACAAGCTGAAATATCTTGAGTCAATAAGTAATTAACATAATTTTTGAATGACTAACTCATCGCTGTACCCCACACATACACTTGTCTGTAAGGTCCCTGTCAAGCAATGAATTTCAAACACAGATTCAGCTACAAAGACCAGGGAGATTTTACCCATCTACCAATAGGGGCATCTATTGGTAGAAGGGTAAATATAATAAAGCAGACATTGAATATCCCTTTGAGCATGGTGAAGTTATTAATTACACTTTGGATGGTGTATCAATACACCCAGTCACTACAAAGATACAGGCGTCCTTCCTAACTCAGTTGCCAGAGAAGAAGGAAACCACTCAGGGATTTCACCATGAGGCCAAGGGTGACTTTAAAAAAGTTACGGAGTTTAATGGCTGTGATAGGAGAAAACTGAGGATGGATCAACAACATTGTAGTGACTCCACAATACTTACCTAATTGACAGCGTGAAAAGAATGAAGCCTGTCCAGAATAAAAAATATTACAAAACATCTATCCTGTTTGCAACAAGGCACTAATACCGCAAAACATTTGGTAAAGCAATTCACTTCTTGTTTTGAATACAAAGTGTTATATTTGGAGCAAATCCAATACAACACATTACTGAGTACCACTCTCCACATTTTCAGCCACAGTGGTGGCTGCATTATGTTATGGGTATGCTCTTAATCCTTATTAAGAACTGGGGATTAAGCACAGGCAAAATCCTACAGGAAGACCTTGTTCAGTCTGCTTTCCACCAGATACTGGGAAATAAATGCAATAACCTAAAACACAAGCCCATATCTACACTGGTGTTGCTTACCAAGAAAACAGTGAATGTTCCTGAGTGGCTACAGTTTTGCCTTAAATCTTTACTGATCAAAAATATAAACTCAACATGCAACATGTTGAGTTACAGTTCATATAAGGAAATCAGTATATTGAAATAAATTCATTAGGCCCTAATCTATGTATTTCACATAACTGGGCAGGGGCGCAGCCATGGGTGGGCCTGGGAGGGCATAGGCCCACCCACTGGGAGCCAGGCCCAGCCAATCAGAATGAGTTTTTCCCCACAAAGGGCTTTATTACAGACATACATGCTCCTCAGTTTCATCAGCTGTCTAGGTGGCTGGTCTCAGATGATCCCGCAGATGAAGAAGCCAAAAGTGGAGGTCCTGGGCTGGTGTGGTTACACGTGGCATGTGGTTGTGAGGCCTGTTGGACGTACCATCAAATGCTCTAAAACGACATTGGAGGTGGCTTTTGGTAGAGAAATTAACATTAAATTCTCTGGCAACAGCTTTGGGGGACATTCCTGCAGTCAACATGCCAATTGCATGCTCCCTCAAAACTTGAGACATCTGTGGAATTGTGTTGTCTGACAAAACTGCACAGAGTGGCCTTTTATTAGAGTGGCCTTTTATTGTTCCCAGCAAAAGGTTCACCTGTGTAATGATCATGCTGTTCAAACAGTTTATTGATATGCTACACCTGTCAGGTGGATTATCTTGGCAAAAGAGAAATGCTCACAAACAGGGATGTAAACAAATTTGTGCACATCATTTCAGAGAAATAAGCTTTTTGTGCATATGGAGCATTTCTGGCACCTTTTATTTCAGCACATGGCACTAGTTCTGCTCCTCTAGTTCCTGTGTTCTAGTTCTAGTGTTCTAGTGGTCTAGTTCTAGTGTTCTAGTGCTCTAGTTCTAGTGCTCTAGTTCTTGTGTTACAGTTATAGTTTTCTAGTTATAGTGTTCTAGTGCCCTAGTTCTAGTCTTCTAGTTCTAGTGCTCTAGTTATTGTGTTCTAGTTCTAGTGCTCAAGATCTTGGGTTCAAGTTATAGTGCTCTAGTTCTAGTTCTCTAGTTCTAGTGCGCTAGTTCTTGTGTTCTAGTGTTCTATTTCTAGTGTTCCAGTTCTTGTGTTCTAATGTTCTAGTATTTTACTTCTAGTGTTCTACTTTTTGTTTTCTAGTTCTAGTGTTCTAGTTCTAGTTCTCTAGTTCTCTAGTTCTAGTGTTCTAGTTCTAGTTATCTAGTTCTAATGCTCTAGTTCTAATGTTCTAGTTCTTGTGCTCTCGTTCTAGTGTTTTAGTTATAGTATTCTAGTGTCTTAGTTATAGTGTTGTAGTTCTTGTGAGCTTTTTCTAGCGCTCTAGTTGTAGTGTTCTAGTTGTAGTGCTTTAGTTCTAGTGTTCTAGTTCTAGTGGTCTATTGTTCTATTGTTCTAATTCTTGTGTTCTGGTTCTAGTGTTCTAGTTCTAGTTTTCTAGTTCTAGTGCTCTAGTTCAACTGTTCTAGTTTTCATGCTCTAGTTCTAGTGTTATAGTTCTAGTGCTATCATTCTAGTGTTTTAGTTCTAGTGTTCTAGTTTTAGTGCTCTAGTTCAAGTGTTCTAGTGTTCTAGTTCTAGTGTACTTGTTTTCTAGTTCTAGTGTTCTACTTCTTGTGTTCTGGTTCTAGTGTTCTACTTCTTGTGCTCTAGTTCAAGTGTTCTGGTTTTCGTGCTCTAGTTCTAGTGTTCTAGTTCTAGCGCTATCATTCTAGTGTTTTAGTTCTAGTGTTCTAGTGCTCTAGATCTTTTGTTCTAGTGTTCTAGTTCTAGTGTACTTGTTTTCTAGTTCTAGTGTTCTACTTCTTGTGTTCTGGGTCTAGTGTTCTACTTCTTGTGCTCTAGTTCAAGTGTTCTAGTTTTCGTGCTCTAGTTCTAGTGTTCTAGTTCTAATGCTATCTTTCTAGTGTTTTAGTTCTAGT